>NC_048408.1:2240124-2334914 GCF_013103735.1 Etheostoma cragini
TGAGCAGGGGAATGGTGTTTTGATGGGGGGGGGGGCAGACTGCATAGTCAGGAAAAGCCAATTTAGCCGGAAGGAGTGTGAGAAAGAGAGAACTCAATAAAGATAAGTAGACAAGAAAAGACAAACAGAAATGTGTAGTGAGAATGTGTATGCACCTGTTTCAGTCTTCTTGGGCAAGTAAGGGTGTACACAAACAAGGAATTTTACTCCAGTTTTTGTTACTCTTAATGTACAGTAATCGTACAGAAATAGAGACTTTTGGTTCACCAACAAGTAAAACAAGTTGTATTTGAACCATATGTGGCCCATAGAGAGAGCAGTAACCACAGACAGGGGCAATTATTATCTATGTCACACATTCAAGGAAAATATGCAGAACGAAACCTTGGAGAAAACTGAGCCTTGAATTAAAGAGAAGAATGAGATAATGAGATAAGTTTAGAAGGTGAAAGCACACAGACAAATTTAACTTTGACAAATTCCCATACTAACTGTCTCGACGGTCTGTTTTTGCTTTGTGTAACTGCTTGGTGATAAAACAGGTTTGTAGGTAATTTAATATCTTGTATAATCACCCTGAACAGCATGTGATCATTGGCATTTCAATGTTTCAATGTTCAACTAGTTCAGCGGGGTTTTTTTGTACGTTTTTATGTCTTTATTGGACAGCAGATCAGAGCAGCATGACATGCTACAAAAGTTCTCAGCTGGACTCAAACTCCTCTGTTAAACTGTCAGCAGTAAACATCCCATGCAGCGGATTTTTAAACCCCTTGAATAAACAAAATAAAGTAGAAAATTGGATGTTCTAGTGCAGTGTCCGTTCAGAACGGGTCGATTGCTTGACATGTGGTGCCCAAACAGCTATAGATTTATTATGTTTGGATATGAAACCTATTGAATTATGTTACTATTTTAACTCATTGTAACTCAAAATAACTGGAGTGCTTTGGACCCCAAAGTACTACAAAATATGGCACTCAACTGTATACTACTAACTGTTTACTTCTACTTTAGAGGAAAACTCTGCATTTACCTTGCAGAGAAATGTTACTGGCTACTTTCTGCAAAATTTTAACAATTAAAATATGATGCATCATTATTCGTTAGCGGGCCAGTTCAGTTGCTAGGCTGCCATTGTAAATAATAATTTGTTCTTAATGACTTGCCTGGTTCTAATAATAAAAACACACCCACTTAGAGGCTCTTTGCTGCCGCCCATAAGTGTCCCAAAAACAGAAACACAAAAGAGGAAATAGATACAGGTACAGGTTGAAAGGGATTAGTTTTGTAGTAGTTTATACATTGTTTTTTTTAAATATGTGTACATCCTTCTCTGTTTATTGACAAGATAAACTCCCAGGTTGCACTTTAAATGCAGTATGATTTTAGGAAATGTCACACAGTAACTCCACACGGTCTACCACTTTCTGTCACATCAAATTATTTTATGTTTCCTTACAGCGTGTGTGACCATAAGAATGTGTGCAGCTTTATCTGCATGTCAATATGTGTGTGAGAATGTGTGGGAGTGTGTTATTGTCTGTTGTCTAAATGAGTCCAGCTGATGTCCATCTGGGCCCGAGGGAATAGGAGCAGCAGAGGGACAGAGGGAGTGTGTGATCTTGTGGGAAGCGGGCGGAGTGTAGGAGGGAGGGTTTGAGGTCGCAGGGGGTCAAGAGACTGGAGTCCCATTGAGGCGCCCCTACCAAGGCATGAATGGGATCATCCTTTTATTTATTTTTTATTTTTTTTGAAGATTTTTGGATGAACGGCAGAAAGGCTGTAAGGCCTGCCTTGTAAACGTGGAAGTCTGAAGCTGAGTGACTGAAGTTTGTCAATAGTTATCAATAGTCCTTCAGCGGGGAGAGGGTTAAGACATTAAAGAAATTGTCTGCTGTTTTTAGACCTCTCCAGTGTTGATGGTTGAAAACCTTGATGGGACAGAATTAAGCCTAAACCAATTTTCTGCATTCACAACATGACTGCAAGGGTTCACGTGACATAAGTGGTGTCATCTGTCCATGGCCTTGGGGGTCTGTGTGCAACCCAAAGTGTATGACTAAATGTGTTAACATGCCTATGTAGACACCCAATAAATTATGAATAGAATCGCGTGTTTGTCCGTTATCCATGTCCATTTTAAAATTAAATATACATGAAAACAAGACAATTATGTAAGTTATTTGAATATAGCTCTTTTTGTTCTGTAGCTCTGTTGTAGCAGTGGGGCTTGTGTGGGTTCTTTGTTTTGCTTTTTTCTGTAAAAATAGCACTCCTTATTTCACACACAACCTCATTCTCTCATACTCTTACCCTCATCCACACTGGCGCAAACTTAGACACACACGCCCCAATGAGTCATTCACTTGCGTGTCGTCATGTGTCACTGAGTGGGGTTGAGTGAAAGCAGCTTAGTGCACTGCCAGAAAGCCTGTTAAAGCTAAACCAACAACAGGAAACAACAGATCATCACCACACTCTGTCCTTCTGCCTGCCACACCGCCTAGACTAGTCTGTTAGTACGAGTGATTATGTTGCATTTAAAGGAAGAGGGGCTTTGCTGCTTACCTTGCCCGGCAGCTGGATTCTCGCAATATCACATATATCACCCAATAATCAATGTTGTCAATGCGTCCGTGTCCTAACAACCAGCAGTCCAAACCAATCAGCGTCCTGTCAGAAGCTACTGGCAGCTACAGGCATGGTTTAGGTGTGTGTGACCAAAAACCACCTAGTTCATCAGGTTTACTTTGTTGCCTTCAATACCTCAGCTGGTAGAGTGGAGGATTTTAGTGGTGAATGCTAGTATTCTTATGTAGTGGGTTCAAGTCCAGCTCAAAAGAGGTTTTATATGGACTGTCTTCAAAAGAGTTCTCTATGTAGGAGTGTTTGTGTTCCTTCTTGAATCTCATCTTCCATTGCTCCCTAGATAGAGTTGATCTTTCAATTCACATGGTAACAACGACGCACTTCTTTTTGGCCAGTCTCAGATTTGAGTCAATAGCAGATCACAGCCTGCAGACATCCTCAACTCTCAATCAGCAATCATTCTATTGTAGTTGTGTGTGTGTGTGTGTGTGTGTGTGTGTGTGTGTGTGTCTGTGTGAATAGCCTCCAGGTCTATAAGTGTAGTCTATAATGGACCTGCCACTGACCCCAAGTCAACAGCTGTGTTGGCACATACAGCTGTTACCTTAGTAGTTTATCACCTGACTTTGGAGTTTCAGTGAAAAACTCAACGCGCACAGCCACATATACTGTACAACTATATACAGTACAAATACAAATAACCTGTAAGACTTGGACCATGGCCGTCAAAAGGCTCTGAATTAAAGAAAAAGCAAAGCGTGTTTTTCACTTAAAGATGATGATGACTATGAGGAAGTTGATGGGCTTTGTGACGTCAGTCTCTGTGAGATCACTGAGAAGATGGAAACTGTGGATTAGCTCTCATAAACAGACAGTCAGCCCGGCATAGTCATTGATACACTCTCTTGTCGCCGAACCAATTAGTACACTGAGAAACAATGAGATACAAGCAGAGGAAGAGGATATATCACAGAGAGAGGAACACAGAGGAAGAACTCAGTCGCTTTGTGTATCTGACAATTTCTTCTTTCCTTTTTTTCTTTTTGTGAAACTTGGTAGTAAAATTGGGATCTCAAAAAAACATAGTTTTTTTTATAGCTTAAGTGTATGGTAACCTTAAAATATTTGCCTGCTTTTTATTTCTGATCTGACATGGTCACTATAGGCCTGTAAGGAGGTGTTGGAAATACACTGTACAGAACAGTTTGTTTGTTTTTCTTGCAGTGTGCCCACCGTCCCAGTGAAGAACCTCAATGGATCCAGTCCTGTTCACCCTGCACTGGCGGGTAAATACCACACACTCTCTAACCACTGGTGAAAGATAGAAAAAGTTAAAATTATGATTAGTTTCTTCTGTAAATTTCAGAAGAAACCAAAGAGGAAGATCTTTTTTCTGTTCTAACCAGACTCAATTTCTCTCTGTTTAATTTCAGGGATCACAGGTATCCTAATGAGTGCTGCCGCTCTGCCGGTGTGTCTGACTAGACCTCCAAAATTGGTGCTACACCCTCCTCCTGTCAGCAAGAGCGACATCAAACCCGTGCCAGGCTTTGGCCACTGCTGCAGGAAGACCACCAAGAAACAGGCTCGCAAGGGTAAGCCCTCAAGTCAAGACCAAGCACAGCAATACAGAAAAAGACAGTTTTAGCTCCACAAATGCATTATTTTAATGGTTTCTGCCCTGGGAATACATCAACCCCCAACGGGTCTTAACAACCTAGACTGTTTCTTGCCTTCTTTCCCCCTCATTCTGTTCCCTCTCCTTCCTGTCTACAGGTAAAACTCCAGAGGAGGTGGTAAAGAAGTACCTGCAGAAAGTAAAAAGTCCACCAGAAGAGGTAAGAACAGCATTTCTAGCTATATATTTTATAGTGCTAACTCAGGATGCATAATGTTGCTTTCACATTAAACAATATAGAATAATGGCTTTCCTTTTTCTTTACCTTTCCTTGTCTTTTCTTAGGACTGTACCATCTGTATGGAGCCGTTGGGGGGTCCGTCTGGTTATAAGGGTCCAGGAGTGGGGCCTGTGTCTCGGGCAGAGTCAGTCGGGCGACTAGCACAGTGTGGACACCAGTACCATTTCCAGTGTCTGGTGGCCATGTATAATAATGGCAACAAGGACGGGAGGTAGGTTAGAGACAGAGAGACCACTATTCTTCATTGTCTCTCAACTGTTTTGCAAATAAACTAAGTGTATTTGCTCCCTGTCTTTGCAGTCTTCAGTGTCCCACCTGTAAAACCATCTACGGCGTAAAGACAGGCAACCAGCCGGCAGGGAAGATGGAGTACCACGTGATCCCTCACTCTCTACCAGGACATCCTGACTGCAAAACCATACGCATTATCTACAACATACCACCAGGCCTTCAGGTACTCAATAGAACTGGGCTGACAGAAGTGTCATTGATCATTAAGAGTCCTTACTAATAACAATCCTCTCCCTCTTCTTTCAGGGACCAGAACATCCGAACCCAGGGAAGCCATTTACTGCCAGAGGCTTTCCCCGACACTGCTACCTCCCAGACAGCGAGAGAGGACGCAAGGTAAAAACAAACACTGTGCTGTCACAGACACCCTACGCAGGAATGGATTGGCCATCGAGAGGGCCGGGATATTTCTGTGGGCTGAATGGGCCACTTGTTTTTTTTCTTCGGCCCAAAGAGATTAGCAAGATCACATTACTGGCCAACTTGTATGGCTTACATATGATGGTAATTGGTGCTAATTTCAGGCCCTGCTTACATGTGCGTACATGTGTTGAAGGGTTGTGTGGTGGACTGGTGTGGGTCTCAAAAGTCCAGGGCAGATTTTTTACCACAGTCCAGCCTGCCCATATGTACATTAATAAATGTACCCCCCTCCCCCTCCAGGTATTGAGACTGCTCCTGGTAGCCTGGGACCGCAGGTTGATCTTCTCAGTTGGGACTTCGAGCACTACTGGAGAGTCTGACACCGTTATCTGGAACGAGGTACATACACAATAACATCAGACTGTTGTGTGTGATATATGCACATCAAGTTTGTTGACACCGAAAAAAAAGACAACATCCTTTCCCTTTCTTCAAGGTCCATCACAAGACAGAGTTTGGCTCAAACCTGACAGGCCATGGCTTCCCCGACCCCGGACACCTCGACAACGTCCTGGAAGAGCTCCGAGCTCAGGGCATCACAGAGGATGACGGACTGATGGAAAAGTGAAAGGACAAGTGACCGGGACAGCGGAGGAGCAGGCATTTGTGTGACAGCTGCAAAGAGTGGAACAGAGAGCAGAGAAGGAGAGCATTGAAGGAAGAGGTCCTGTGCCGAGACACACTCTCTCTGCCAGCACTTAAAAGGGTGTAAGGGGACTTTTTGGAAGACATTGATTTTGTTTTGCAGAGGGAACCACTTTTCAAGATGTTGATTGAGTCACTGCTGGGTTTACCTGTCAATACAAGTCAGCCCAAACTTCACCGTTTTCGAGCAAGCACATCAATAGCAGTGAAAAAGAGTTTGAGAAAGCTGCAGCACAGAAAGAAAAGCAACTCCCGAAAGAGGAGGAGGCTGAGAAACAAGCAGAAAGAATGATGGCACTCATGGTTTTCGCTTTTAGACAGCTAGGTACTAAATGTCAACTAGTGAGAATGATGTGGTACTAATATTTAGGACAAACAAGTTCACTTTACTGAGGGAGAGTAACCAGGAACAGAAAGTAAATTTTAGAGCAGTTCAATGAAAACTGGGAGAGAAGGGACAAAGAGAGAAAGAAGTTGGAGCAGTGGGGGAGGGGACAGGAGGAGGGAATGCAGGAATAATGTAGCAGAAAGAGACAACGATGGTGTACGGATGTAGCGTAGGATAGGCGTAGAGTAAAATTAACTTGTATGGTACTTAACAGGTACGTTGGCTATTATTTAAAACACAAGAAAACCAAGAGTGATGAAGGGAAAGTGTGAAGACTGTTTGCTTTGTTCAAACCACCTGCTTGTTTGTGGTTGGAGTTTAGTACTGTTGCTCCCTCTTGTGGTGGTCCGAAGAACTACATCTCAGCCTGCAAGCTACTGGAACAATGTTGCTATGAGTTCTCCACCTGTGTTACCTTTGATCATTGTTGCTATAATCCTCATTTAACGTCATTCCATACTTTACCTCCTTCTTTTGACTTGATGGGTGTCTATATGATCTCACCTCTGTATGTTTATGATTGTGTGTGTGACAAAAGACCAAACTAAGGCCTGGTCATTTGGGCCTTTCTGGAGTCTTACTATTGAGCCAAGTTAACCTTAGATACACAGGTACTAATATTTACTGATATATCTTTTTTGTCCATTTTTGACGGCTTGGACGCATCGTTTACGGGGATGTAAATGCTGTTGGATCCTGTTACAGTGTGGCACCAGTGAGAGTACGAGGGGTATGAGGGTATGAGGGTTTTGGAGGATGGACAGGACAAAAGTTACCCTGACATGCCTGGTCAAACACATAGTACTACTGAGGAAAAAAAACCTCAATATTTAAATGAATTCAAGTTGACAACTTGTCAAGGACACTGAGATTGGTATGCTCAGTGTGATGTTAGTAACTAGTACCCACAGTAAACATGAAACAACACACTAAACAGGCATGTAAATTACCATCATATTTGTAATCAAAGATACTTACAGTAATAAAGACTATTTCCTAATTTTTACTTGAGAAGGTGAATTTCAATTCCCAAAAACTAGTTTTAGACCAACTACCTGAAACATTTTACAACAGGACTTGCTCCTGATTGGCTGGCATCACTTAGAAAATAGCTGAAATCTGTCCAATAAGGCCAGTTTGCTGCATCTGAACAGGAACCTCATTAAAGTCAAATGAGCTGCTATGTAGGCCAATCAGAGTTCTTTCTGTAAGGATGTCACAGTTCATGTGAGAATTTTAATGAAGTCAATAATTATTATTCTAGCTCTTTTGGAGCTTTATTAGACAAAATATCATAAAGAGCATTATTTTGCACCTGCACCATAGGAGCAACGTGCTCGGAAAAAGCCAACTTGTAAATGATACACAATATGGGCCCTTTACTTGATGACTGGTTGACCTCAGTTGGTATCAATAGTTTGATTCTTATCTCAACAACATTGACAACAACTCTCCTCTTACCTCTACCTCTTCACACTGCCCAGTCCTTGAGTTGGGTCTGTAAACAACCCCTTATCACAAAGTATGTGTGGGTGTGTGTGTGTGTGTGTGTGTGGGTGGGTGGGTGTGTGTGTGTCTCTGTCTGTCTGTGTGTTTGAGAAAGAGAATTTATACACTATATGGTACACTACCGACATGCTCCGAGTTTACGATATTGTTTCGGTACTCCATGGGAATCCCATCATCACATCATCCTTTAACTCTGATGATGATTGATGATGGTACTCCCTTCTTATTATGTTATTTTATATGAAATTTAGTTACACTTTTGTTTTTTAATAGCATTTCTTTTCACACTATTAGAGAGTAAACTGCCTTTTCATTCAGTATGTTTATGTTGTATTAATTATGCCTGTTTTCATTTGTTACAATTGGTTTACAAAGGCAGTATTGGTAAATGCATTGTCTTTTTTCAATGTGTAAAGAAGTTAAGCTGATTTGTGTCTTTTCTTTGGAAAAGGAATTTGATGGTAGACTTTTATTTGAGTGTGAAATGTAATTAATTTCAATAGCAAGTCAAAACCTTATACACTTGCTCTTCTGTGAAGTAAATAATACTTTTTATTTTCTACATATCATCTATCCTGCTACTGTTCTGTATTGATGTCCAAATGAAGAACGATGAAGCATTTTCTTTATTTTCTGACTCTCTGTTCAACAAGGTTGGAAAACACACTGTATTGCCATATTCAGTCTTTTTCTGGAAACCAAAACACTATCTAGTGGGGTCAACAAACACAACCCATGGCAAAGCTTCCTTTGGATATCACTACAGTTCTGCACTGAGCCTTTACCTGCCTACCAGAGCTCTCAACAGTTGGGACACTGGAAGGTTTTGTAGCAGATGTGTTGATGGACACTATGGTCTTAGTATTATGTCCGCCCCTCTTTAAGCAGCTGAATGGTTCCAGTGCAGGTGGCATGATGAAAATTGTTATTTTAAACATTGTGAAATACAATAAAATCACAATTTACTCCTGTGTTGTTGCAGTTGTCTTGCTCTGTTGGCCCTAAACACTGCACAATGACTCGGAAAAAGAGATTTTGTATGATGAGTAAATCACCTGATTGTTGATTTTGATGTTTTTATTTCTAAAAAAAATGAACAAGAAATTAAAATAAATGTTTGTATTACTATTTCTCTTGTTTTGATGAATTGAGTCTGATTTGGCCATGATTTGGTTATTGCAGGGTTAAAGAAGTGTCCAATTAATTATTAACTTGCACATCAAGCACTCTGGAAGAGCATCAGTAGTTTATTTAAAGGTTTTAATTAATAGTGTGCAGTGTCTGAAGCCATGTGAGCAATGTAGCTAAAAGATATAGTGTAAGGTGTTTTATTCACCATTTTAGTTTCCCCCCCTTATTTAAATGTGAAGTGCTTTACTACCACAAGTTTTTATTCCTTCTGAAGCCGATATCTTCTCCAAACGTCTGAAAACTTCGTAAAGCATATTTATTATTTTGTCAGCCTTATAGATGGCGCTCTCTGTTCAACAAAGGATTCAACAACTTGAGCCCTTTTCCTTTAAGCAAGAGCGCAACAACAAATACCACTTAATGACGCTTCATTTGGACATCACATATGACTTATACAATTTAAAATTATGAATGAAACCTCGTGTTATCCTCATGTCTGAATGTTCAGTTGCTAGAGACAAACTTCTATAAACATAGTCAACGCCTACAGGCCCCTTCGATAGCTCAGTTGGTAGAGCGGAGGACTGTAGGTGTTAAAACAGTGATCCTTAGGTCGCTGGTTCAAATCCGGCTCGAAGGAGGTTCCTTTTCAATTAGCAGAATATCTTTTTGTCATTTTGAGTTGCATGGAATTGCATCCCGTTTTATAAGACTCAACTAATTATTACTCTACCCCTAATAATAATAATAATATTGCTTAATAAGGCTACTTTTACTGTCAACAATTGCTCAATGTATCTCCCCTGTCTGCTACTAAAGGCGAAACTGCAGAAAAACAATGTGAGGGAGGTGTGGACGGGGATTTACGACGGGGTAGAGGTAACATACCCCAGGCAACCGTAAGAGAGAAAAAAAGACAAAAAAAAACATACTGTATTATATTTACTGGCGCAGGCTGAAACTTGAAAGCCAACTGAACCAGTTGTAACAAGCAACCTAAAAAGTGAGTTCCCTGACCGGGAATCGAACCCGGGCCGCGGCGGTGAGAGCGCCGAATCCTAACCACTAGACCACCAGGGAAGGTTGCGAATGTTTAAGTCTATGTCTATCAAAATTCTGGAGGCTTTGATTGACTTTTTTTCCCATCCGCATTTTGTTAGACTCTGCCTCTGAAGACCAGACTGCAAAAAACAATTTGGGGAGGCGTGGACAGGGATGAAAGAGATTACTGGGTGTGGAGGTAGAAATAACAATTACTTTAAAAACCATGACACACCAAGCCGACAGCCGCCGACGACTGCCGCCTAGAGGAACGGATGAGTAGCGTAAATAGACTCGTTGCACCTTCGATAGCTCAGTTGGTATAGTGGAGGACGGTAGAATGATTGGCCATAGCAGACACCCTAATTGCTGGTTCTAATCCGGCTGAAAGGAGTTTGCTTTTTTTCCACTTGAGTAGGCCTATGTCATGTATTCATTTTGAGCTGCAGGGAATTACACCCGTTTTATAAGACTCAAATTATTATCCGCCCTCCAAAGATATCCGCCCTTCCAGAATAATAATAATAATAATGATAATAACATTGCTTAAGAAGACGACTTTAAATAATAACAAATGCTCAATGTATCTTCCCCATCTGCCTCTAAAGGCGAAACTGTAACATCCACCAGGCAGCCGTGAGAGAGCAAACGGACTCACCTGTTACATTAAAGGCCCAGCGGACCAAACCGGCGGGCGATCACGGTGCGGATTATACATGGGCACACCTTCGATAGCTCAGTTGGTAGAGCGGAGGACTGTAGACGATAATCGCGGCGATCCTTAGGTCGCTGGTTCAAATCCGGATCGAAGGAAGATGGCATTTTGAGCTGTACGGTATTGCGCCCCCATTTTATAAGACTCAACAAATTATTACTCTACTCCGCTGCTCCAAATTTAGCTCTCTTCCACAATAATAATAAGCTCAATGTGTCTTCAGCCTACTGCCAAGTACCACATACCTTTTGCACATGCGTGCAAGGAAATAACATAGTCCCTATGTGCAATGTCAGAAAAAAGGGATGAAAGTTAGAGGTTTTGTGTACAGGAAGTTGAATGCACTCACAGAAAAGGATACCTACCCTTCCCTCTATTGAGGAATCATGGACTGGGCTCAAAGCAGCTAAATGACACAATTAGACTGCCTTCACAACACCCTTCGGCCTGTACGAGTTTGAACAGATGCCATTTGGCCTGTGCAACACTGGAGCCTACCTGATCCAAGGAAACATGCTGGGGGGAAAAGAACATAAGGACTCCGGGGAATGACTCCCCAGAGCTAGGTTAGTAACGAGCATTTCTGGGACATGGATTCACAGAAATGGAAAGATAGAAAGATAGAGGAGAGAGGAGAGAGGAGCTCAGGAAGTCCCCCAGCTTTCTAAAACTATTACAGCATAACTAAGAGAGACAGGGTAAAGAGAGGAGCCTGGTCGAGCTAGAACTCTCCCCAACCGGATCGGGCTGTGTGTCCTGACTCCTTCTAGTTTTATTATGTTATTGATTATACGATAGATAGATCTGACAACTATGACGAGAAGCAGGTAGGCCGTATTAGGCAGACGCTGCGACTCCTCACTCCCTAACTGTATTCAAATTTATTTATGTAGCGCTGAATCACCACAAGAGTTATCTCTTTGCGCTTTTCATAGATGAGCAGGTCTAGACGGTACTGTGTGATGTTATAGAGAGGGAGGAAGAGAGAGGTGTTCAGTGCATCATGGAAAGACCCCCAGCAGTCTAGACCTATAGCGGCGTAACTAAGGGATGGTTCAGGACTCTCCTGAGCCAGCCATAACTGTGAGCTCTATCAATGACAATGAGGAAAGTCTTAATCCTACTCTTAAATGTGGAGACGGTGTCTTGGCTCTGCTTATCAATGTTTCATGCCTGCCTTCTCCAAGATTGCAATACCATTGGATGCCCTGAAACATGGTACTACTGCACATGTGAAGAAGACCGCTCCAGTTAGCTTGTCTTCAGAGTGCCACCAAGCCTTCAACCAGTTTGGTCCAAGAAGCCCTGGTAAATTCACCTGTTCTAGCACATGCTGACTTCTCTCTCCTTTTAAGCTATACACAGTTGCCACTTTGAATGCCTGGGAGCAGTGCTAGCACAGGTACAGGGCGACAACAGTGAGTGATTGCCTATGCAGGCTGCAGCCTCCACCTGGCGTAGAGCCACACGCTGGTGAACTACAGCACCTTTCACCTTTAAGCTGGAACTGCTGGCTCTCAAATGGGCAGTTACAGAAAAGTTTAAAGACTATTTCTGTAGTGCAAAATTCACTGTTTTCACAGAAAACAACCCTTTGGTGCACGTTTGTGCGCCCGGCTTAGAGCAAAGGAACAACAATGGATGGGCCAATTGGCAAATTTCAAGTACACCCTAAACTACCACTCAGGTACACAAAACAGAAAATGTTGATGCTTAGTTTAAATTGCCTGAACAAAAGAGGGGTACAGCGTCAGTTTATGCTGACCTGGTCATGGTTGAAGGAGAGAGAAAATAAAGTGGTCCCACACCTACGCTCTCACTACCCTGAGGTGTGCCTGTTGTGTCCCCCACTCAGACACTTTAAGCACCCCGCAGGTGCAATCTTCTTTGGACCAGCCTCTTCTCTGAGTGGACCATTCGTTCATCTATCAGTGGCAGCAAGCTCATTTGCACCTAGATGGTGTTGGCAGTGGTGAAAATCACATATTTTAATTTCTCCAGTGCCTTCAACACCATCCAGCCACTGCTACTAGGTGAAAAGCTGCTGCTGATGGGTGTCTGCGCGTCCACAGTCTCCTGGAAGGCAGACTACTTTACAGGCAGACCACAGTTTGTCCATCTGGAAAGTGTTCTTTCTGATGTGTTGATGAGTGGTAGCCTACAGGTGTTCCACAGGGAAATGTCCAGTACAACTCATATTCTGAACACTTACGGAAGTTTTCTGATGACTCGGCCTTTGTTGAGTGTATAAGGAATGAACTGGATGGAGAGTACAGAACGCTGGTGGACAACTGAAATTGCCCAATTTGGGATCAATAAATTATATCTTATCTAATCTAATTTAATCTTTGTCTTCTATTTACCATATATATGATGAGGATGTCCCAAAGATTGCAGTAAACTGTAAATGAAAAATGGGTTGGGGAACTTTCCAGAAGGAAGTCCCATCTTTTTCTCTGTTGTTCTGCTGAAGGCCATCTTGATAACTGTGTCCTTGACTGAGTCAGCCTCATCACACCTATCAAGTAATTGCCTCATACAGTCAGAGTTGCGGGAACAATATAATGTCCTTCCTTAATGTTGTTCCAATCTTTGAGTCAGATATTCTTTTATTTTGATGTCTGTTAGTTAATGCAAAATGGATGGGTTAGATTGGAGAGGGATTGAGTGAGTAGCGATGCAAAATGTGCTCTTGTATATTTCACTTCTTCACAAACCTTTGAGATGCTTGAAACAAGTGCCTTATAGTCTGCTGCATTAAATGGAAAATGCAAAGTACAATTCAATTACAGAGCATTATATTGTTTTTTTCTTAATTAAAGAAAGAAATAAGATATTGACTTGTAATACTCAAGTAACTGATACTCTCCAACTCCGGGCAAAATCTGTATTTATTTTCAAATTAATTCATTGCTCATTCCTATTAACTAAGATACAAAGTTACATTACAGTTGGGCAAACATGCTTTTTACTCAATTTAAATGGAGAGTGCTGCTGTTTTGGAGAACCAGGATCAACCCTCCTGTTGTCCTCGGGTCAAATTTGACCCCTTTAAGTCTATATCTGAAACATGGTTGTCTTTTTTACAAAATTACCTCAGAAAAAAAGGATTGGATTCCATTTAACACTCTTTGCGAATACTATTGATCACTTTCATTCCTGACTATACTCATCTGTATGTTTCTGTGATCTTAACTATTAGTGAAAATAATTCATAACTTCTGCTTTTTTAACTCAAATATTAGGTATAATTCTGTATAAATGAGGGTTAATGACCATGAATTCCAAAAAGTAATGTAAAACTAGTGTAAGTAAGGTGGTGTTAGTTAAAACTAAAACTAAAAGTCTCAATAAGGGACAAAAATGTCAAATCTTTGTCGGTTTTTGACCCAGGAGGACAACAGAAGGGTCCAAATTGTCTTTATTTCAGTTAAAAACAACACGCTGAAAATGGTTTGGTTGCCATTGTCAATTGCTCACTGGAATCTGGTCGTGCCCCCTCTTATTGTTAGCTGGCTGTTGTTCAGCCTCTCCCCAAAAAACAAACCTTGAGACATCCCTACCCAGCAGTCACAGATCTAAAAGCTCACCATGTAAACCTTTAGAAAAGGTTGTTTATGGGGGGGCGCAGTCGAGCATTGGTAGAGAGCCAGCTCCTACATATTTATCCATTAATGTTGTTTTAAAGTCTGTTCAGGAGGAGTGTTTTCAGGAGGAGACCCCATCAGCATACTCAACAGCCCTGTGTTTGCAGTGGAATCCTTCCGGTTTCTGGGGACCAACCTGCCTAAGGAGTTGTTAATCCACTTCTACACAGCCATCGTCTAGTCTGGCCTCTGCAAGTCCGTCACTGTCTGGTTTGGATATGCCACCAAAAAGGACAAGATCACACTACAAAGGACAGTTAGGACTGCAGAAAAGATCATCGGTGCTAACCTGCCCTCGGTTCATGACTTATACTCCTCCAGAGTCCGGAAACGGGCAGCAACCATCACTACAGACCCATCTCAACCCGGACACAACCTGTTCCAGCTTCTCCCCTCTGGTGGGCGCTACAGAGTACTGTACGCCAAAACCAACAGACTCAGGAACAGTTTCTACCCACAAGCCATCTCTCTGATGAACAGCTGACTTCTTACCCACACCGTCAGGTTCAATTCTGTGCAATAACCCAGCGCCACTGTCTTTAAACAGCACCTGTTTCCTGGTTCCATTCATTATTCCACTTATTTAGTATTTATTCATCATTTTCCTATCTCACTTATTATTTATTGATCATTCTCATTCACTATTCCGCTGTTCATGTTGTAAAATAATAACATAATACTATTTATTCCAGCATCCTTTGCACTATGCTCCACATTTAACAATTCACTCCTTCTTACTTTGCACTCTTAATTGCACTCATTGCACTATTGCTTCTATGTTGTTTCCATTTAGAGCATTGTATATTCGTGTATATACATTGTTTGGTTTGTTTTGTAGTATATGTAGGCACATTGTGAGCAATGATGTTCCAAAGAAAAAATCCTCGTATGTGTTCCTATACCTGGCAAATAAAGCTGATGATAAAGCTGTTTAGCTCGTCTATCTATCTAAGACGTCGAGGTCAAAATCGACATGCTAACGAGAAATGTAAATATAGCGCTTTTCCAGTCTTAACGACTGCTCAAAGCGCTTTTACATCTACAGGAAACATTCACCATTCACACACATTCATACACTGTGGCCGGGGATGCCGTACAAGGTGACACCTGCTCATCAGATAAACATTCACACACACTCATACTCGGATGCGCAGCACCGGGGGCAACTCGGGGTTCAGTGTCTTGCCCAAGGACACTTCGACAATGACTGCAGGGGCAGGGATCGAACTGTTAACCTTCCGATTAGCAGGCAACCGCTCTACCACTGAGCCACAGCCGCCCCTGAGAAAGCTAACCAATCTACATGACAGCGACGATGACGAAGGAGGCCCGTCACTGAAACCGACGGTTCACTGGGCACCCTGCAGTCTTTGCAGTCTACTATAGACTCGTTTGGGACACCTGTCACTGAAGTTGAAACTTCCCTGCAGGACTGCGACCATAGAACTGCGCTTGAGGCCAGATGTGAAAAGCTGGCGAGTTGCAACAAGTTGCTAATGGCTAAATCGGAGGACCTCATGTCGAGGAGCAGACGACAGAATCTACGTGTTGTGGGCGCACCTAAAAACAGGAAGAGGGTCCACTCACCTTCCGTGGAAACGCAGTGCATGTCTTTCCTGATTTTACGGTTGAGGTTGCTAATCAGAGGGCATCTTTTACCAACATCAAGTAGAAGCTCCGGGCTGCTGTTTCCTGCTAGGCTCTAAATCTCATTCAACGGCAGAAAGTACAGCTTTGTTACAGCGGAGGCAGTGGGTTTTTATGCAAAGACCATAGTCCCAACTGACCGCGTGGAATGGCCTCTTGATGTCGGTTTCTTTATATCTGCACACAGGCTGACCAATCTTATTATGTTGGCTCCTGACAAGGCCCAGGAGGTCATGTCACATAACCCCTATCCTGTCCTCTTTACACCGGCTGCCTGTGATCCCTTTCAAGATTCTTGTAATTCCATACAGAGCCATCAGTGGTCAGGCTCCGGCCTACATTAGTGATGTAGTCAGCAGATTATTGAGGTCCTATGATCAGGATTTACTGGCTGTTCCTGGCTGAAAATTGAAGATGATAGAGCTTTTTGAAAAGGTTGCTCCAAGACTGTGGAACACGTTGCCCCATGTTTTAAGAATTCCTCTGCTGACATCTTTACAACCCAGCTAAAGACATATATGTATCTTCTTAATCATGTGTTTGTTTACCACATTGTTGAATGTAATACTATGTATTTTATGCTTTTTTGTTTTACTATCATTAACTGTGATTTATTATTTATTATTATTTTTATGATTATTGATTTGTTATACTGTATTCATTTATTTGGTCAGTTTATTAGGGCTAACTGTCGATTAAATCGGGAGGCTTCTGTATGTGTGTGTGGTCTCTCTTTGAAATACCTCATGAACCGTTAATCCAATCTACTTCCAACTTGGTTTCCTGGGTACCCAATGAACTCGGGGTTTGGAATTTGGAGCAATTTGGACAGCGTTGGATATTCCTTTGTGAATGAAACTAAAAAAAAACGGAAAAAAGGTTGAGTAACAGAAAGTGTTGCCACAACGCTGGCTCATCCTTTTCTACCAATCAAATTAAATCTTAAATTCACTCAGGATTTTGCTAAGGGGAAACTAACTCAATAGGTATTTTTGCTGACACTAGATCTAGGTATAGGTACAGACAGTATATCGCATTAAGTTCCTGTGAGCTGAAAACTCTTCATACTCACTCAGACTCACCCTCCATGCTCAACCAGGGTCCAGTTGCTCAAATGTTCTGCTAACTTATAGACTAACATTAATAACATTATCCCATGAATCAAACGCAAAAATCAACATTAACATCAACTCTGTACTCGGTCCAGTTCTGGTGGTTGAACGCAGATAATTGCTGATTGTTCTCATTACAGGCCGGATGGGTGGCACATGGCGCACCGCCATCAGTCCATAAGGCAAATAGGTGTGATTACGTCACATTTTATTAGTGATATTTTGTCAGTAAATTCTGAATCTGCCACATCTGTGCGGTAAATGTGGTAGTACCATTTTAGTAGTTGAGTGCACAGTAAATCAGCAGTAGGCTGCACGGCCTACACAGTGTGGTTGCTAAGTGCTTTGGCGTCCTTCTGTAAGTTCTTTTCTACAATGGTTCTGGAGAAAGCTTCAAGCAGCAAAAATACAACAAGCAAGTTATAGCCAATTCTTCCTGCACATCCATAGAAGGTTTGAGTTTTTGTAATTCCAGTTTAGGCAGTAGGTTTAACAGTGTCTACCAGCAATAAAACAATTGCCAGGACATTTCACCACTTTATTGACTCAAATAAGATTGACTGATTTTATTGTTAAAACACCTTGACGGGAAAACAGTCCTGTCTTCATGCAACACAACTCAATACTGACGCAGAAGGCAAAGTCCCCATGTTTTATTGTCTACTACACAACAAGGAAATGAATCAGTGGGATTCAGTGTGCATATAAATACATATCGGACAGAGACTCCAGGCATCACTCACCTGTCTGGTACCTGAAGAACACTTCACATTTACCTGCTTCTCTCTGTAAGTCATAATGCTTCAGTGTTGCTTTAGTTTGAGTTCAAATATTTCTCTTACCTTTCAATGCTTCCAGTTTTCAGATCTGTGAGCATCCACCTCCCTCCGACCGTTCGTTAGCTTTCATCATGAAGATTCTTCTGGTCTTCTCTGTTCTTCTCTGTGCTGCTCTGTCCACCAGGGCTGCAACAGGTGAGACATATTACTGCTTTAAATCTGTGATTATTGTCATTACTTCTCATTGTTGTTGTTTTATCGTTGTACTGTTTTTTGGTTTCTGTTATGTTTTCATGTAAATGGCTGTGGAGTACATTTTAAAGCGCTATGTAAAATGCACGTGTTGTTACATTCAAATACCAAGTACCATTTTAATAACAGATTTTGGACTATTGTGAAACGTAGATGACATTTATATTTCATCTATATTTATAAGGACAGAGTGATGCAAGTCTGATGCAAGTTACTGTAAAACACTGATCTACAAGGACTATCTTTGTGGTTCTTTCCTCTCAGTTGTTCCAGCTGAGGCTGTTGCAGTACCCCAGGAAAACAAACCTGCAGCAAAATCAGGTATTGGCTCTTTCTTTTTTTTGTGATCAAATTTATATTTATTTTTGTATATTTAAGAAACAAACAGTGACACACAACTACAAACGATACACTGAGACGGAGAATGTGTCCCAGGGCCAAAAAAAAGAGAATATAAAATAAACAAAAAAAGAGAGATGGGAGGGATGGAGACCAAACAGACACACACACAAACACACACATAAAAGGTGTGTACCAGATCTCCAGAGTCTTTCCTGCTCCATGCATGCACACCATGAAGAGTTCCATATTCGTAATACATCCAAATAGAAAAGGGTCCATGTGTGCATATACACGTAGCAACACTATCTATATAGTTGTGACTGACATCATGACTGTATTGAGGTCCTGACGGCTCATTGAAGCCCTTCAGCCTGGTTTAATTTTTTATTTAAAGACATGGTATCTTTCTTTTTAAAGTATGGGACTTTTAATGAGTCCTTTGGAAACACTATTTGGGACAAATTGATTAAATGGGGTCTTTAAAACATTGGGTCTTAGGGACAACGGGAAATATAATCTGTGAGACATGGTTTAGTACATACCTTTGTAACTGTAAAACACTGATCTACAAGGACTATCTTTGTCGTTCTTTCCTCTCAGTTGTTCCAGATGAGGCTGCTGCAGTCCCAGAGGAAAACAAACCTGCACCAAAATCAGGTATCGAAGCATTGTGTTTCATCACAGTGGACGTTGCTCAATTTCTCCTTGAATCTTGAAAGAAATTTCCATGTGAGCTGAAGGAAAACTTTTAATTTGGCGAGTTCAGTGAAGGGAACACATGACTTCACATTAACATCCGGAGCAAGACAAGAAGAGCTCAACTTAACGTCACATTCCTTTCTGTCCTGAGATACTGAAGAAAATCACATAATGAGTAAAAAAAATCATATTTTGTGCTGATTGTAATTATTGATTTCTTTCCTCATTGTTCCAGCCCGTTTTGATTTCTGCCTTGATGGTTGGCATAGTTTCCGTGGTAACTGCTACTACTTAGCCAACTTTAATTATCCCTGGAGCAATGCAGAGGTAATAACATAGTTTATTATTATTAACAGTGACATTGATTTGAATAATTTAAAAAAAACTCCTTTTTTCCTCTTGTCCTGTCCTGCAGAGCTATTGTGCTAGCTTTGGGGGCAGTCTGGCTTCAGTCCACAACATCTTGGAGTATAATTTCCTCCAGCGTCTGGTCAAGACTGGGGGCCACACTTTAGCCTGGATTGGAGGTTACTATTTCCAGGTTTGTTCACATTTAAAAAGCCTTTATTTTAGAAGACCTTTGGTTCCCTCTGAGTGATTTCTAGATTGCAACGTATTCTTTTTTCTGTTGAAAGGGGAACTTCCTTTTTTTTCAACCTGGGCCCATTTTTATGTTTTCGCGTCTAAGTGACTAATGGGATGGGAGCAACAATCTTTGGAAATGGTCCATCTTAAACAAGATTAACACTAATGGGCACTTGCGTACCTTCAATTCCCGTCCACTAAAAGTGACAGGCTCAGGTTAATCAAGTGTCTGACAACATTTTGGAAAGAAACCCTACAGAGACCTTTTTGTTAGAAAAAAATGTCTACAGAAATAAAATAATACTTTTAAAGGCTGTTTTGGTTCATCTTTCACTGCCCACTGCCCACTCTGTTTTAGCTGAAAATCTTTACCAATTTACATGTGGAAATATGCTGGCTCTATATACTCTAAAAGTACTGATTATTTAAATATAGTCTGGTGGGTTTGGCAATGACGATTTTAAAGTTGTTTCCGGTCAAACAAATTGGATCTTACTATTTAACAAAAAGGTCTCTATAGGAATGCTTTCCATAATGTTGTCAGACACTTAGAGTAATAATCTGAGCCTGTCAGTAGAGAAATCCGCACTTTTAGTGGACGAAAGCAACGGTGTTTTTTTGTCCTCCTGGGTTACATTGCAGCCCGGTTCACGACTGCCGGTCACAGTGCTCTCAATCAGTACCGGAACAGATTTTTGTTTGCATTAGTCACATAGACACCATGCATGGTAAAATAGGATCCAGATTGGAAAAAAAGACTCTTTATTAACGTTTATCCTAATATTCAATCAAAGTAGACTAACACAGTTTGTGCAAATTGTATTAAACTTAAATTACATTTTTAGGAGGTTTTCAACTCATACATTATAAATAGAGTTTAGAAAACTGAAACATTCTTTGGGAAAATGTATGCAGTCTTTGTTTTTTTGTCAGAAATGCTCTAATTCTACACTAAAGGGTGTTTAAACTAAACGCATACTGAAGGGGACTGTAACAATGATTTCCTTCAGGGTTTTTGGAGATGGGAGGACGGCTCAGTGTTTGACTACAGAAACGCGGGATCAATGAGCTCCACTTCCAGTTACCAGTGCCTACAGGTCAACTCTCAAAGTAAGAATAGAAAACCCACACACAGTCAACTGTCATGAAAAAACAACAACACTTCATGCATTGATACAACTTGATTGACGTCATTGGTTCGATTGCATTGCTGATGATGCGGATGTTTTTGCAGCGTCCCAGGGCTGGTCCAATAACGGCTGCAGCCTGAGCTACCCATTCGTCTGCCAGATAAATCCAACCTGCTAGACGTAACAGTGTGTGCAGTGCTCCTCCTGACTTCTAAAGATAATACTTGCTTAATGCTGTTTGTTCTTTATATGACTGCATGTCACTGTCATGATTTATGCTGGACCAAAAGTAATCATACACATTATTGGTTGATGTATCGCAGTGGGAATTGATCCCAGTTCTCCCACACTCATAATATACTGTATATTGCATTGTCCGCCTGAAGAGTGTAATAAACTGTGTTCTTAAACTGTAAAAAATTAAATGTGTGAGTTGTTTTCCTTATTAAAAGTTGGCTTGATGTGCTACATCCACCAAATGAGCGAAGCCATACATCAAAAGTTGAGAGACATGAATAACACAGATGATGTTGGTCACCGTAAAAGATTATTTTGCATGTGAATAAAGTCTTGAGTTTGTCATAGTCCCACTTAGTTTTGTGTGAAACCGCTCAGCTTGTTTCATCTTGCACAATTTACGTCACCTAGCTTGCTGCTTGGCTTGGTCACTAGCTAAATAGCTAAGCTGTATTCCACATGTAACATTATCCTGATATGTTCTATCCAGCAATGCAAAAGAACGAACAACACTCGTTGCTTGATCGTAGCTTCAGTTGGAAATCCCTTATGTGACTTTGGAGTGAGTAGTCTTTATAACTACATATTTTCAGTCTTGTACTTCTACTTCTTTTAAGTTGATGAACATCATATGTGTAATTCATGAAATTATGTGCACAATTCACACAATATGATGAAATCCTTAAGATTTCATTCCTGATTAATTTATTATTATTTGAGTTTAGCAGTCTGGAACATAGAAATAGAATGAGATTCATGGGACAATAAATGGGGTATGTATCAATGTTATAGGTTAGGGGTGAAATAAGGGAGGATGTAGTCCTGCATTGTTTGGGGTAGGAACTTGTTTTGGTGGAAAATTTGCACCCCGCAAGGGAAAACACCACATACAGTATAAAATGAAGTTGACTGTTGGCACAATACAGTAACATTAAGCTATTTAAATTAGTTGATACATGGTTAAACCTCATTTGCTCCATTTTACCAGTGGATTGCAGTGTGTACTTTGTCCCCAGCACTTCTTCTCAAACTGTGGTACAAGTACCACTGGTGGTAAGGGAACTCCGTCTAGTGGTACGGGAACTCCATCTAGTGGTACGGGAAGTCCATCTAGTGGTAAGCAGCTGAAATCTCTGATACAGTTAAATAAAAAAAGAAATAACTTAATTTAAAAACATAATATAGAAATACTACAACATTTTCAATCACAATAATTTAACGATGATCAGTTAAAAGTCATTTAACAAAAGTGTTTGTTTAAATGTACGATTTTTTTTCAACATCAGCGTGCCAACGTCACATTTACAATCATGCATGGAGTGCACTTACATCCGTGATTAATGACGAGCTTTGATGCAAGATACCATAAGCAGAGGTAAAATGAATGGTTCAAAAGCACTGCAATCATGGCTCTAAACAGGAACTACTGGGAAGAAAAGTGTGGATGAGGATGAGAATATTTCATAGCCCTGTTGAAACTATTGTGGTTAACAGTGATACTAGGCGCTACTTAATCAGCAGTAAAGTCCCGACAGAACGTGCTGCTAGCAGCAAATGATGCAAAACAGTCAAGTCAAGTAACTCAAGTTACTGTGACTGACTCAACGGTTAATGATCGGTTATTTCATTCATTATCATTATATTAGATGAAAATGGTCTCAGAACGACAATATTATCGTATGATCATTTCTGGGACAAGTTATCGTCCAGCAAAATTTGTTATTGTGACAGTCCTAGGGTTTAGTAACTGTAGAAATATGGTCTCTGCTTTAACAACTACTCTAGTACTCAAGTACTCTAATACTCTAAAGTACATACATGACAGGAACTAACTGCCTCGGTATAATAATGCTGGAGTAGGACAAAGAATGTATACAGCACACATCTTTGTCATTTCAGAGGTGTATATTTGAACAGGTTGTTGGCCTGGTTAGTATTGAGTCTTTTGTTGTCTTGTCAGGATAAAAGCCTTACAAACAATAGATGTTTCCCAGTACACAGATGTTGGAGACTTTAGTAAGAGTCTGTGGATATCTTGAAACACTGCTAGGACTAAGGACTAATGTCAGAGAAGAGTACTATATGTGTCTCTGCATCAAGAAATACCCAAGCCAGCATTCTTTAGTTCCATGTAGTTCCATGTTACGCTTTTTTTTTCTTCACAACCTTAAAGATTCTGGGCCTGTTCCAGTTTTCCACAGAGAGTCTACTGGAGTCTGTGGCTTCTATGCAAAAAGCCAGGGCTGAATCATCATGCTTATTCAATTAAACCTAGGCATGCAGTATTTTAGTTTGGTATTAATATGTGTGTTTACAGTACAAACATATTGTATACCTCTCGGATTGTTTCAGCCGTCTGCAGCACACATACCCTGAACACACTACCAGTTGAGCGTGACACTCATTAGCAGGCTGAAGAACTCATTGTGGTCTCGGTCACTGGTTCACAACATGTTGGTGTTTGGAACCTATAGCACATTGCTCATTACCACAAGCCTGTAAACATAGAGGCTTCAATGAAGAGATGGTGGATCACTGCAGCACTTGGGAGGAACTTAAAACCTATTTTATACAGTCTATGTTTAAAACTCACAGAAGAATGTTGTAACGTTTGTGATGCATAATTATTTTTTTTGTTAGCTTTATGTACAGTGTTCAGACAGAGATCTTCTCTTATATGTTTTACGTACAGCAGCAGCCACTGGTGACAGACATTAGTGCCGGTAGTCTCACTGACGTCCTTGTCATTGTATGTTAGTCAGTTGTCAGACATGTCCTGTGGCTTCTCGTCCCTGTGGGCTTCGTCACAGATGTAATGGCATGAGAGGAGAGGAAATATATGTTAATGGTACATCTGAAGAAACCGTTAATTCTTATTCGTTGAAATTTGTGGCAGCCAAATGCAACAACACACTTACCAGCATGAGCTGAGGAACCCAAATGGCTGACAATGCTCATTTCAGAAACATGGACCACGCCACACCCACGTGTTAATTAAAGATTTAATGAACTATTCTTCACTCAGAGCGTCAAGAATGTTGCAACGACGTCTCGCACCAATACTCCAGTTGGTTCTCTGATCGGGGAACAGGAATGAGAAGCGGGTTTTGGCTTACATCTTTTGATGGATGATGTCAAAATCTTCTTGACAAACATATTAACACGAATTCATATTTGGTGGAGCGTGATCATGAGTGTAGGGGGGGTTGGAAATCACACTAAACTGAGCAAATGAGCAGATGCGCTGCTTTCTTTTAAGTTCTCCTTTAGACACCGGCAAACACCAAGTCCAGTGACAGGTCGATGCAGTCCTCCTCCCGGGTGGATTGCAAACCACATCTGCAGAATAAAGGGAACATTCAAATCAAAATACAGTCATAGATATCACACATCCCGATTGAGAGGGATTCTACCACAACCATACATGGAAAAAAATCAATTACATTGTCAACGTGGGGAATCTCTACACTCTATATATAAAACTGTCTGCAGCTGTGTTTTCATACCCATTGCAGGTCCCGGTGCTCAACATCTGGAAGGTGATACTAGCATCAACAGGGCAGGTGTAACTGTAGCCCTTGTTAAATGCTTAAGCCTGCAGGTCGCTGGACACACACCTCAGCTGATTCAGACCACAGCTGAGGAACTCGTGGGCGTCCTGCACAGAAACATACAGGAACAAGAGTTTTTAGAAGGTGGACATTTTTACAAAAAGTGCAAAAGTATTTATCTTCAAATTTGTGTGGCGCTGTGTGTGTAAATAAAAAACTTGCTAACTTCTCTAACGTCTGTCATCCTAAAACACTGAGTTGAACTCAGCTTTTACAAAGCCTCTGGAAAGAGCAGAAACAAAGAGGAAAAATGTGTACACTTTTTAGTTCTTGTTAGTATGTTGACCTGCAAAGTTAGAGAAGAAACCAAAGAGTAAGAGTGTGTGAGGTGTTGGACCCGAGAAGCTCCGACTTAGGGAGAAAACTCCACACACTCTCCTAGTTGTAGATACCCTGAATAAAATCAGTTATTGTCAGGAGGCCTTGCAGAGTGGAGTTTAGGCAGCATGTCTGCGCCAAGTTGGGGAATCTATACAGAGGGAAAAAACTCAGACTAATTTTTAAACCTGGAATAACTTTATATATAAGTCTAAGAACAATATATGAGCATGCAGTGTACTGTAGCTTTACTCCAGGTGTAGTGTTGGAAAAAAAGTGACCAGTATTACAGTGTACCCTTATGGTTGGTTCATGCCTTCCTTAAAGAATATTGAATTAGATTACTAGGATGTGGATTAGTAGGCATGTCTTTTCAGAAAACATTCAAGTTTTGTTAAATAACAATGTACAGAGTGAAATTTAACATACGTTCATTTTATTTGAGAACAAAGGTCAGAATTTTATAAATAAATCCATATGGAAGTTTTAAAAGAAGGGGCAGGTTGGATCACACACACAGATAGCACTCAATTGGTTGGAGCAAATCAATATTTTACAGATTATGATTAGCTGAGAAATTCATTAAAAATAAATTCACAGTAAACTCAACAGCACAAGCATATGTAGGCTACACCGTTTTAGCCTTCAAAAGTTTGTTTTAAGGCTTTCCCGAGTCTGTTGTCTGTGAAGTGGAAACATCCACACAAGTCCAGGCTTTGCGGCATCAAAGCCAAGGTGCTCTTGAGCAAGGCAGCCCACTCACTCTGACATCCCTGCATGTGCATGTGTACAGGACCTGAGCGTGTGTGTGTATTTCAGGCCTGTATGAAGTGTGTTCTAACAAACTGGGTTGTAAAAAAAAGTTGTAATTTCATAACTGTGAATCTATAAAAATGAGCTTTTTATAAATTAAATTAAAATTAAATTAAATTATAGATATGACAGAAAATATAAAAAAGTATAATGGGTCACCTTGGTACACCCTGAGTTTGTAAATCAACACAAACTTAGTAATAGACTTAATACCAAGCACTCAAAGCCCAAGGTACTTTGTGTGGCAATAAAAAAGTAGTTACTTTACATTATATGGGACTTAAAATGGGTCTTGCATTATGACCTCTAGTTCATACTATGCTTACATTATCATTAACTTTCACATACTGTATGTCGCCAGAGGTGTTCCAGAAGAAATGAGATGCTGATGCACAAACATATGCATACAAAGTAACATTTTCCTTTGTTACATCAAAAACATGATCTGGCTTCAGACTGGAGCGCGATTACATGAATTGGTTTCAGTCATTAGGTTACCATTGCCATCTAGAGGCAATAAACTATGCGCATGCCACATGATATCCATCCATTTCTATCAGGATTGATTTGGCTTTAATGAGTGTTAATTCGAACCAAATTTCAAGTATACAACTGGTAATATACTGTTATTTGTACCTGCATCTATGCATCTATTGTGGGATTAATAAAGTATACAGTATTATTATTATTAGTAAATGGGTATGACCCCGCCTTAATTGTGCCGTAGAAGCACCAGCTTGTGCTCCTAGACACATTCCCAAATGTCTGTGCTTCCTTTACACTAGCCATCACACACAGAGCTTCTTGTGACAGGTTAAGCTAAGTTATTAGCTGATGTGCGACTGAAATTATTTTGAAAGACATTTTTGAATCAGATCCAGGCTGCTGTCATGATGTACCAGTAAAGTGGTGGGTGTTGTTTGCATCAAGAGTCAGCTAATCCGCCTAATCTGAGTGAAACGCTTCCAAAACATAAGGAAATGTAATCAGCTTCACTGCAATATTGTGCCATTAATGAACACGAATTCCAAATAAGGTCTATGCACATATTCAGGTGCAACCTTCCACTTTACAAGGTTGATCAATCAATCATGCACTGAGACAAAATCCGACTTGATATCTGGAATATTTCCATGTAATGGCCAGGAACAACACCTGTACAGGCCTAATCAGTTACAGTACATCGGAATATGCTTCAGTCACCTAAGAGATGTGTGTCCTCAGACAATGGTACATTCTGTTTCCAAGTAGCAGACTTGATTCTTGATTCAACTTTTTGGAAAGCTGCCATAGACCACAGATTGTAGTATTTGGTTTGGAAGGTCTTCTGGTTACCTTTGTCCAGCAACAAAACAGCACATTCATACTTATGTTACTGTAGTTTGTGTTTAAAGACCAATAGAGCACAGAAGCATTTTATCCATGAAAAACTAGTGACCTTTGACCTTTGAAAAGGGACAGATGCTTAGACATAGATATGTGTGCAACAAATCTCCAATGTAAACACGAACAGCATTTGTAGCTACTGCTAATTTCCAATGCCCGTCTCTATAAGGGTTGCGAAAACAATTTCGCCACAATTTTAAATACATAAGGCAAAAAAACATACAAGCCACCTACATCTGTGATGGTTGCACCATGAGAGCCTTAGTTGCTTGTTCATGTAAAAACTTGCAGATGAGATTGGAATTTGCAAATGCAATGTAGTTGGCAAATCTTAGCATGTTCAGGTCTCTCAGGATGTGACAAAGATGTTATCTGGTTGGCCTTTAGCCCATTATTTTCAATGCATGATTGTAGAGTCTCTCTAATGGTTCAGTCAAATGTGGACTTGCCTTCAACCACGAGGTAGCACAATAACTTAGGTGTGAAAAAACCATTGCGTGCATAAATATTTTGGCAGAATCCAAGGTTAGACCCTAATTAGTCTTAATAAATATAAGTTGAGTGTCCAGCATTATGCCGAGTTATTCTATGAGCGGATATGTAGCATGTAATAATATGAGGTAATAATAGTGGACAGATACAGTATGAACTAACCAATGTTGTTATTGTTGCAATCTCCTGTATTATGTTCTTACTCATTAGTACATGCATTTTAATATAAGACATTTAAGTTTACTTGTATTGGAATGTGCTATGTATTGGAAATAGCCTTGTCCTACATTTCACAACTTTTGTTATGCCAAACTGGCATGAAACAACAGAAATGACTCCAAGTTAGACCTTGATGCTGATCAAATATTTGTACTGTTTTTTAATCTCATCATGAATTCTGTCAAAGCTCTGCTACTGATGTTTTTTTCTGAGAGCTTCAGCTACTTTGTGTGTGAGTGTGTGTGTGTGTGTGTGTTTGGGGTTCCCCATTTCACACTGCTTACATATGATCATTGTACCTTCTGAAATTGTGTTTTAGTAATACGATGATGACATGTGGTGTGTGTGTGTGTGTGTGTGTGTGTGTGTGTGTGTGTGTGTGTGTGTGTGTGTGTTAAAACACATGGCAAAGGCAATAGCTTAAAGGTCCAATATGTAATAATGACAGCTAGTGTGACCAGACGTCCCCGTTCCGGTGACCTGTCCCTGGCTGGACCTGTCCCCGGAAATGTCCCAGTTTTTCACTGAGACTGACAGACATGAAATTGGAATGAGAGAAAGAAAACATTGACCAAATGTATAGTATATAGCCTCAAGACGGCCAGAGCAAGCTCTGCTCGGAGCTCAGAGATGTTCTAGATTGCCCATATTTCTGGCAGCGCTGTGAGAAGAACCTTTGCCCTTTGCAAGACAGCTACAGTGGGCTCCTTTCATCCAGTCATTCATTCATTCATGTATTCAGCCAGCTAGCTCTGACAAATGTGAGTAGTACAATATTGCAAACTGATATGCGTTGAGTGCTTAGCAAGCTTTCAGATAACATGCTGTTGATTCATGGTAACGATATGAGTAGCACAATATCTCATAGGACAGGTAAAGCAAAGGTGTTCTTGTAGCCCAAGTGTTATTGCCTATGTTATATATTATTTAATGTTTAACCAATATGTGTAGGCTATATATGATCTACAATTTGCAAAAGCTTTTGGTTACATTATTAACAAACTACCATTACGGCACTCAATTATACTATAAGATACATTTCAGTTTGACTTGAACTAGCTACCACTACGGCCTACCTATCTACCTGGTAGGCTACTTAACTAAGTAACTTGGCATGAAATGAAATGACACCACTTAATAGAGTGCGGATTTAAAACTTAAACTATTCATAACAAACTTGTGACAGCTGCATTAGGTTACCAGCCTATCGGTGATCTCTGGCTGGCCATTCTACTCCCTTGCTATTCATTTGGCCTTGTTGTTTTCAATAGGCCTACATTAGATTGCTTGCCTGTTTCTCATTGAACACAGAAGTTTTCTTGCTTAATTTGTGTAGGTTGATTCTCAAATGTCATTGTTTAACATTTGAAAGATACTTTTAACATGCCATCTATTTAGCAGGAATTAGGACTAAAGTAATTAGTTCACCAAATCAGTCAGATTGTTCTGTTATGGTCCTTGTAGGGAGAGTGGAAAGGAAGGATAGGTGGAAGACTGGACAGGAAGAGAAGTGAAATATATAAGAGCAAGAAGAGGCAGTGAGAAACTAAGGGAGAGAAGAGTGAAGAGACATAAGAAAAGGAATACAAGTGAACAGTGGAGGACAAAAAAAGGTTTAAAAAATGGTTAAATTCTGAAGTGTAAAATAGTTCAGGCTACAGCACATATATGAGAACGAATAATCAAGTCTAACCTCTGAATTTCCAATATTCGACCTGCCTAGAGACAACTTTAGACTCTGTTGCTCCTCTCAAGAAGAGGATGATGAAGCAAAGGAAACTAGCGCCTTGGTATAACTCCCAAACTCGCAAATTAAAACAAATCTCACGAAAACTTGAAAGTAAATGGCGTTTCACCAGACTGGAAGAATCTCGTTTAGATTGGCAGGACAGTCTGAAAACCAAAAGGAAGGCTCTCAGAAATGCCAGATTGGACTATTACTCATCACTAATAGAAAAAAATAAGAACAACCTTAGGTTTCTTTTCACTGTACTGACAGATAGTTACAGCTCTATTGAGCCATCTAGTCCTATAGCTCTGAGTAGTGACGACTTCATGAGCTTCTTTAATAACAAAATTCATCCCCTTTTGCCCGCACTTTGTAATGGTTCACCTTTAAACACAGTAGCACTAAAAAGAATGACAAGACCTGACATATACTTATACTAGGCTTACTGCAGCTGTAGCGCACTGGGTTTGCGTTTTTTCATGTATACTTAATTGGCAGTTCATACCAACACACAACCCAAACACAAACACTTTAAAAAGGAGAAAATACTAAAATGGTTTTTCAATTTAGCATGTTTCCTTAACATCTGGTTACACATTGTGGTCATTTATTAATTTAATAAAAAAACGTATAAAGCATATTGCACCTGTAATTAGTAGCCTACAAGCTAAGGTAAAAGTATTATGTATTGATCGATTTGGTCAGTTTAGGCTCAAAAAACTACTTGGTTAAGTTTAGAGAACGTGGTTGGGGTTAAAATCAGACGCAAATCACTTCCGGTTTAGCGTGTGACAATGAAAACGCCATAGACCCATTAAGTTAAAACCAGCTTGCAGTTAACTTTTATTTTCAAATGAGACTTGATGAACCCCAGTCTCATGGGTGAAAGTCCTGTGTTTGTTGGATTAGTTTGATATGGCTCCCTTACACTTTGTCACATTACTTTCTGTTTTGCACCCGTCATATTTGCTACAGCAACTAGAAGCGCTGTTTAAACAACCTACCTATCGGAGCGTTATTCAGGCAAGGACCGTCTTTCTGAACTTCATTTAAAGAGCCACAGCATTGCTGCCAACACCTGTAGAACCTTTTTATATCACACCTCATCTACATTATCTCCCACTGCACGGGCCATACAATGAAACATATTGTCACAGTGTGAAAAACTAATCATCATAACAGACAAACACAGAGCGCAGTTTGGTGCAAAATCACAAAACACTAACATGTCTTCTAACATGCACAGCTGATGCACAGCTGATTGCTGAGTGCATTTACTATGTCCACAGTGAAGCATTAAAGAAATAGCTTGATGACTGTGGACACAGACATCAAGCACATTTCTCTATGTTCCATGAGTTTAGAACTGTCTGACCGCCTTCCCGGCCCCGCTCTGCATACCACAAGTGCACGCACACACCAAAATTGCTACTGTGTATTATCTAGTGCAAGTAACAACAGTGCCACATGATGTTATGTGTAATCTCTTTATTGTCAGGAATTAGAAGGGCATTTTGCTCAAATAGTTTGGAAAGAACCATTTTTCTCCTCTTCAGATGAATAACTTTGCCTTGGGCTTGAGGATCGCCATTGTTTTGGTGTCCATCAGTTTCATATTATCCTTGGCTCCAAGGACGGTCTGGTGGACTTCGTCAAACAGCTCCGTTCCAATAGCGGCCCGGACTCTGTCCCGCCACGCATTCAGCTTCGGTCTCCCGTCAAACACATCTAGACCAGAGCCCACAGGCTGGCAGTGAGAGAATTACAGAGAAGGACTGTTAATTTGGAACACGCCAACTCTTCAGCCATCTCCTGACTTCTAACCTATATCATTCCTTATATAATGCTGAAAGAGATCATTTTAAAACCAATGCTTTTAGTATGAAGAAAAAATTATTAACATACATGCTAATCTTTAACCTGTGGCAGTGTTTCAGAAACTGCATTTCAATCTGTTTTCTACAATTAGGTAGCTCTGGCCTCACTTCATTTATGTTAGGCTAATGTTGGGGAATTTCAAGTCAACTTTTTGTAAATGCCAAAAATAAAATATCCACTGTGTTTCCTCTATATTCTACAGCGTGGATTGAGATGAACTGCTGTAAGTCCATTAACGAGACAACTGTGGTCAGTTCACGTCTGTAACAAAAGACAGTTGAGTGAGTTGTCTAAACTGCTGAAGTCTGTTGAAATATTGTTGGTAGCCTAACCCTGGATTTCCACCAAATACTGAACGGTCCGGATTGGCTCTGCAGCGTGTCGGCTCCGAATTTGTTGTGCAATGCATGATCCGCCGTGAGCATGCTCAATTTTATTTGTGTCTGTGCTTGACTTGCTGTCCGCCATTATCTGCCACGTGCTGAATTTCTGCGGCGTCTGGCAAAAATAGAAGCTCTGCGTATCTGCTCCGGGTGACTGGGACGCAGTCGGATTGCAGCCGCTCCGCAGTAAGTGGAAATACACACATAGACTTTAATGGAAAACTAGTGACTCCGCCGTCGTTCTGGAGCGGATCCGCAGACGTTCCGCAGTTGGTGGAAATACACACATTGACTTGAATGGAAACCTAGTGACTTCGCCATTGTTCTGGAGCGGATCCGCAGACGTTCCGCAGTTGGTGGAAATTGGTGGTAATGGTTACAATCAGGCGCGGTAGTAAATTCCACGCTAACGATGGATTCTGTGTTGTTAGCAGAGTTAGACCAAAGAATATTTGGTTGAAACTGATCAGTGATGCTGTTTTGCCCTTTTTGTTCCCTATGAAGTATGCTGGAAATTATGTAACGTAGTGTTATTGCTCACCTGCATGATCTCCACAATGGCAACCAGGTCGGCCAAGGAGATCTGATCTCCTGCAATGAAGGGTCTATCCTGGAGGAACTTTTCTTCGATGAGTTTCAGTGAGTTGTTCAGTTCCTCCAAGGCTGCGTCCAGCTTGTCCTGCGGGACCTCCATGCCCAGACCCTTGGGAATCAAAACCTACAGCCCAAAAACAAGATTTAACTTTGAATCAACAAGAAGTACAGATTAAATAACACATTACACAACTCTGTCAATGAGCTTGTTCTTGATACAAAGTGTTGTTTAAATGTCTTGTTAAACACTTTTCAGGAGTAGACTCGGCAAGACTTGGTTTCCAAAACAAAAAATCATAAAGAATTTGTAGAAACCGCTGTGTTGTGTTGAAGTGATTTGTAAAAAGAAGGCCACTCTCATTGGACTGCTTTTCCTTTCTGTCTATATACCATAATCAGAAACATGGTATGTCCAGTGAAAAGAAGGGTGCGTACCTGGATACAATGAAAATAATACTTAAACACATTCTCTTTAGTGGATTATACGTTTCCCGGATACAGGAGATGCTTAGAATTAGTAATTAGAGCTGCAAGAAAAACATAACTATGTTCCTTGTTTTGAATGTTCTGCTGATTCAGACACCAGTTCATTTTTTTTGACCGTGAGATTGCACCCTTAATCAAGGGAGAACTGGGGGGTGAGAAAACACAAGGGCTCTGGGGAATAATTTTGTGTGTGAAAAGAAGTTGCACGGCTGTCTAAAACTATAACAGCATAACCAAGAGTAGATCCAAGGTAAACCTGAGCCAGTTCTATATGGGTTTGTAGATGAATCTGACGACTATGTAGAGAAGCAGAAAAGAGACAGGGTGCTGTGTCTGCAGCAATACACCCTCCCCCGCTGGTCTAGGCAAACGCTGCAACTCCTTCCTCCCTAACTATAAGCATTATGAAAGAGGAGAGATTGCATGGACTAGTTTTTCAGCGTAATTTTGAGACCGGATGTTCTTAATTTTGGCAATGTTACGAAGATGAAAAAGACTGTTCTTGACATTTGTTTTAAGTGGGCGTAATCCTGATCAAGAATAACACCAAGAGGTTTTAAACATCGGGAATGTGTGTCAAACATTAGATGTGTTTCCAGCAACATATTTTTATACAAATTTTGAAGTATCGCATTAGAAAATGTTGATGTGTTTCCATCAACATTTTCAAATGCGATACTTCAAAATTACTTCAAAATTTTTAAAAAATCCTCAACTTCGCTAAAACATCTTTACGTTTGCTCAAGGTGGTTTTTGCTTTTTCAATATAATGGTAAATGCGCCAAATGGGAGATGGAAACAGCTTTGCCTGAATAAGCAAACATGTAACCCACAAGGCTATATTCCATTGGATGAGGAAAGGTTCTTGTATGCCCAGTATACATGTGGCACAAGGTGCGTAGTGGAGTTGCAGTGCGCTATAGCCTGTGCATCAGCCACATTGGGTAAAATGAATAATTGGTTCAGCAGCTTGAACGATATGGGCCTGCACACTTGTGTATACACATCGGTTGACAGTTGTCTCGCTGGCACCAAATGTCTCTGCCACAAACCTGTATTCTGCACAAGTGGCCAAGTTGTACAATGCCACCCCTCTTCATTCAACCAAAGAACGTAGCTTCTAAACTCTTTAATTTAGCAACATGGTTTGCAACCATGCCTAATGGCAACTTGTGACAAAACTACGCTTTGCGTAGTGTAGTTTCTTCGCTCTAAACCAAAAACTCAGTTTGCTTAAAATTCGCTGGACAATTAGATTATTAATAATAATGATAATAACTTGAATTTGTAATGCACCTTATATTTAAGCAAATCCCAAAGGGCTACATGATAAAACAGGTAAGTGCTATAAATAAAAACACATGGAGAGGATGAAAATAAATAACAAAATAAACAATGAAGAAAAGGGCAAGAGTTCAATCAAAAGCTCCCCTAAAAAGGTGGGTTTTAAGGACACATTTAAAAGCATCCGCAGTCTGTGGAGTCCTCAGGTGGTCAGGGAGAACATTTCACTGTCTGGGAGCAGCTTTGCAGACTGAAACATGACTAGTGTGAACTCAAACAACTCTACCTAAAACCACCTAAATAGGGTTAGGGAAAAATCGTGGGTGGGGTAGAAAGAAGTACATGTAACATAACTACAGTGACACATGGGACATCAACCATGGTCTCCTGGGTGAAGGTCCTGTGTTGTTCAAGGGTCCTTTGTGTGGTATCCAATGCAGATGGCTGTGACAAAGCAGGGTTTGGCACCCTGGGAAAGGAAACAGGCAAACTTTTCCATATAATGTATAGATTTTTGAGCCACAACAATAGCCAAAATGTGGCAGAGATAATGACTGAGCAGATCATGTGGGTTTTTCCTGAAAGACAGTCAAGGAAACTAGAAAATATGCAGAATTTAACCTTATCACTTCTCCAGACAGAATGAGAAAAACAAAAGTCAGAGGGTTCAGCTTGTGAGCACATAATCTTCTCTTTTGTTGTAGCGCTGGGAAGGAAAACTGTTAACTCTTTCCTCACACTCATTTTAACCTTTGTTTTGTCTTCCCGTTGACCTTTTGTGTTTCTGGGTCAAACTTTTGTTGGAATGTTTTTGTCATTTTTTGTCACCTGATGTTTTGAGCTTTTCCCAATGTTTTCTTTTCTGCGCTTTTTTTGACGTATGTCCTTTTTTTGCTGACGTTTTTGAAGCTTTTTCTGTCATTTTTGTCTGAACTGATTAATTTTACTTGTGAAGACAGTTTTTTTTACATTTTGGTTGAGAGAAACCCAATTTTCGGATATAGAAATGTTTTGAAAATGGGTCAAATCTGACCCGAGGACAATAGGACGGTTAAAGCCAGTGGAGATTCAAACTCAGGACATTACAATCATAAGCCTTTAGACTTCCACTGTCTCTTCCACTCTTCACAGGCTCACTGACACATGAGACATAATAGTTTTACATTTTCACATCCAATGATGCATTTTCAACAGATATATTTTGATTTTACACGTGAAATCCACGTTCCTGGAACAGTAACAATTAAATAACTACAGACAGTGTATTGACAAACAGACAGTAAAAGTTATCACAAAACGGACTATCAACAAAACTAAAGACTCTTTTATTTTAAAAGTCCATTTTTGTTTTCATTCATACGTTATTTAAAGGTTTGAGTTATTAACTACATATTTAAGCTATAAATGTTTCATTTTGCAATTTACTTTGTTGTCTGTGTCCTTTCATTTTTATGGATATTACAGTCTATGGGCCTTAGCGCCTTACAAACCTGGAGTACTGGTGAATTTACCAAAATATGATCATGATAATTGACCATATAAGTCATGATAAAATACTTTATAATACATAAAATGATAGCACATTATAAGTACAGTATGTTTATAGTGCATTTTAGTCATGGGCTTGAAAAGGGACAGAGTCAGTGACAAGCAATCCTGAGATTTCATGATACTTGACCTTGTAATTTATTATAAAATATTTTATAATGCTATAATAGGTCTGCCATTGAGAGACTACCTGCACACTGGTATCCCAATTATGTACACATCATATTCTGATTTTGGAAACTTAGATTCATCTTTACGTTTAACAGCATTTAGACTGAAAACGCTCCCGGGTTAAGTTACTGGTGAGACAATGAAATACAACCCAGGAAAGCCAGTTTGAGATTCCTGAGACCAAAACACCGCACTGATACTTAAAATACTCAGACTTTGCAACGCTGAAAAGTTGTCCCAGCAACAATAATTTTTACCTCAGTCATGATGCAATGGCAGATTGTGTCAGATTGCTTTGAGGAAAAGGTTAACCATGGTTAAAGTTTTTTGTTGGATGACCCTGATTTTTCAATTTTTGTATATTTTTGCTTTAGAAACCTGAACATAGCCTACAAATAGAAAGTGAAAAACTGTATCATCAACCTTATCCAAGTTTCTGAACATCTAACACACGACAAAATTCGGCTGTTCTGTGTACTGATTGACCTATGGACGGATTTTAGAGAATGTCCACATTAGGACAGTAACTTCTTCCTGGCCCTCTGTCCTCACTTGGCTGGTGTGTTTCTCTTTGGGGAACTGACCCAGAAACCTGGATAATGTTAGAGTGATGTTTACAGGGAGGTTTTTCAATGTTCCATGTAAAACTATCCTCTTGATGTGAGAGAATAATCTCCATTCTTTAGTTTTTGGACATTTACATGAAGCAAAGCACATTTAATGTCACACAGATGATGAGTATGAAAAGAAAATGATATAGGATACAACAAACTTCTTTGAAATCACCTGCTTTGTAGTCAATTTAAAAATAAATGGAACCATAATTTGCTAAATCATGTTGTACTGATGAAGACTTGAAACTAACAAGTAGGTCACTAACCGGTTATGTTAATATAGGTGTGTGCTTATTTAGGTAACAAATCAAGTGAGAAGTAGGGTCATTTCCGCATTTGTCTCGCTTTGCCAGATATTCCTCCACAGCAATGCAAAGAGGGTCTGGCTAGTCCACACAGCCTTCTGGGATGAGAGAAAAATGTGCTCTGGTTTATTGGCTTTTTTTTTTAACCAATCACATTTGTCATGGGCGGTCCTAAGCACAGTGTTGCTGCTAAATAGCCTCAGGATCAAACCTGTTTTTAATGTTTTTTTTAAACGTGCAACAGAAAATAGAATACAGGTTTAAGGCACTTCCACATTGGCTTCACTTTTCAGACCTGGAAGTTGCTGCTCTGCCCTGACATATCTAACTGCACACACCAGCAGAACAATTGAAAGCAGCAGGAAACCTCCATCCGTGGCTCTAACTTAGAATAACACGTCCTCAGTCTTACAGTCCGGAGGTAAAGACACACTTTTACAAATAGGAGACCACCACCGGTGTCAGTGAACATACCCGCAGCCAGAACATCTTGGATCCATGCACACGGATAGCAGTGTGCTGCCAAGACAGATACTCGTTGATGCGAGCCCGCTGCTGCAGGTCAGCTGGGTACCAGAAGTCTGGAGTCTTAAACTTATCTGCCAGATACAGCAGGATGGCAATGCTGCAGAGGCAAACATAACTGATGACTACCACACAGGACACATGGGTTTATACAGGGGAATTACCTTTTAAAGACAGATGTTGATGAACATTTAAATAATTACCTTTCAGCCAGGCAGAAGTCTCCATCTCGCAGAGCAGGGACTTTTTTTATCAAGCTTATCTTCTGAAACTCATCTCCATACTGATCACCTGAAACCAACACACACAAACACACCTGGGGAAAGTCAGCAGCAGCAATTAGATGTTTGGTACTGACTGAGTGTAGAAACCGGTACTATCGGTACTAAGAATACTATAACTACAAAGTCATTTTGCCCAAAAAAAGAGTTTTCTTTCTTATTATTTTAAGCATCTAATGACTGGGTTATGAATGGGGTTAAGGCATCAAAAAATTAAGAGGGGGCGATATTTTCTGTGGCAAGACTGTCCTATACACGGACGCCAAGTATTGATCTTTTGATTATATAAATTGCACGTAAGCTTTTATCTTTTTGGTGCAAGAATAATAAATTCAATTACTTTTTTAGTCTACTACTAAGCTCCTCCCACAATTTCTGCTCATTTGACACCAAAATTGCTCCACTGCATCTTCAGACTGTCCTTCACAAACAATCCTGCCAAGTTTTTTGAAGTATTGTTATTTAAATTGAGCCTGAAAATGTTTTACTGTAAACTGTACTTTAAACAACCACTGCAAATTCTTGCTTGATATGTCAAATGTTCATGAAAATAAATGAAAACATTTTGATCTCATGGTAGTAGTGGTGTGGTAAATATCAGAATTTTATCTCAAAAACAGATTTTATTTTTGATCATTTTTTATGCATGTAAAGTATTGCAGTCAATGGCAAAAGAGCACTCGATGTTTGAGGTGGGGGGGGGGGGGGAATCACAGACATTACGTTAAGATGAAGATACTGTGCAGTGCTGTGGAGATAGGTCTGGTAATGCGAGACTAAGATGATGACTTTTTGACACTAAACTCAACACAATCATTAATCTGCCTTGGCATCTCAGGTTCGGCTGAGACAGAAAAACATGCTCAAACCCCACAGGCATTGCGCTGTGTGGATTACAGTTTTGTAGTTCTAATTTCTCTTCCTCCTTCCTCCTTCTTCTTCCTCCTCAGAACGCCTGGCCCTGACTCACAGCTGCGCAACACGCATATAACTCTACGTGGATAAGAAACTTCCTGAAACTGAAAACGGAAAGTGAAGAATCACAATATAGCAGTGTGGAACGGAAACTGATATCAAATACTTTCAAATTCTACCCATCGTTATCAGTTTCACACATGTATCTAAATTACAAGTTACAACAATCATCCACTTAAGTATTGTTTTTCAATCCACAAAAACATGGAGACCTGATTAGAAAACCTGAGAACTAAGCTGATGCTGCCATCAACGCTGTATTAACCATTTTAAGAAAAAACAGCCTTCTAAATAAAGTTGGTCAGTATTTAGCAGGCTGTGTAAATGATCCGTTACTTTCCCATAGTCAGTCTCAACTTGAACTCACCGTGCATCAGCGTCACCTTCTTGAATTCAAAGGGAATGTTGTTCTTCTTTGCGAAGATGTACACTGAGCGGCACGGCTGAGATAAAAGGTCCAGGTACAGCTCTAACGCCATCCTTGCTTCTGGATTGCTCTCTCGTCGATTTTCTGGAGTTACCAACGCTCCTTTATTTAACTAAGGTGGTTCATGAGAGACGAGTTCACGGTGGGAGCCAAGCCCTGCCCCCTTTACTGGCCAGCCTCTCCGTTTGACGCGTTATCTCTAGTTTTCACAACATTAACGTTTTCCCTCATTGCTGTTAGTAATACAAACTTTCAACTGAAACAACAGAGAGTTGGGGATCTGTCTGGTAGACAGGAATTCACTTGGTAATCGTAGTTAAAGAGTACATTGTGAACTTTGGATTGAATCTGTTCTCTATGAAAAAAAGGTTTAAGAAATAATCAGACAGCTGAAGGGAACTGACTCACCTCTGACATAAAACTCAGAATTTTCTATGTTCCTGCTGTTAGTCACTACAGTAGAAATTAAGAGGTTATGAAATATTGTCTACAAGTTTTCAAACAACAAGCTATCATAAAACTATGATGGCTCTGTGAATGAATTTTTTTTTTTTCTAACAGCCATGATGCCAGTATGGTCAAATTAAAATTAATATAAAATACAGACATCAAATTAGTAAATATGTTCCTGGTTGCCCTGCATAACCAATTATAAACTGGGATCTATCTGCTGTTAACATTGTAGTTTGGATTGTTAGAAATTCTAATTTCCAAATAGAACATAACGCTGCAGAAAATCTACATCTACATAAACAGCATCTCTAGATTTTAAACAGACATCTATGTTTACTAAAAAGCACGATGTAGAAAATGTCTTTATTAACAAAAGAGGCAGCAGTTCTTTCTTTCCATCAAAATGGAATGATTTCAACTTACTTTTTATTTAATAAAAAGCCTTCTTAAATTATGTCTTTAAGTCAAAGTAATGAAAAATATGTTCTACGGTTTCAAATTCAAGAATGTTGATTAATAGTGTTTTATTATTTGAAGGATAAGCTGAGTGCATCTAATCAAATGAACCTGTTTTATGTAAAAAAAAGAAGAAAAAATACATGTGTTATTCTAATAGTTTTTACAGGTGATTGTACAGTCGTGGTCAAAAGTTTTGAGAATGACACAAATGGTCATTTTTACAAAGTCCGCTGCCTCAATTTTTGTGATGGCAATTGGCACGTACTCCAGAATGTTATGTAGAGTGATCAGATGAACTGCAATTAATTGCAAAGTCCCTCCTTTCAATAAAAATGAACTTGATGTTAAAAAAACATTTCCACTGCAGTTTAGCCCTGCCACTAACGGACCAACTGACTTCATGTCAGTTATTATTTTGTTAACACAAGTGAGAGTGTTGATGAGTACCAGGCTTGAGATCACTCTGTCATGCTGGTTGAGTTAGAATAACAGACTGGAAGCTTTAAAAGAAGGGTGCTGCATGAAATCATTGTTTTTCCTCTGTTAACCATGGTTACCTGCAAAGAAACACGTGCTGTCATCATTGCTTTGCACAAAAATTGCTTCACAGGTGAAGATATTGCTGCTACTAAGATTTCACCTAAATCAACCATTTATCAACCATCAAGAACTTCAAGGTGAGAGGTTCAGTTGTTCTGAAGAAGGCTTCAGGGCGTCCAAGAAAGTCAAGTAAACACCACAACCGTCTCCTAATGTCTATTCAGCTGCGGGATTGGGGCACCCCCCAATGCAAAGCTTGCTCAGAAATGGCAGCAGGCAAGTGCGAGTTTATCTGCATGCACAGCGAGGCAAAGACTTTTTGAGGATGGCCTTGTGTCATGACGGGCAGCAAAGAAGCCACTTCTCTCCAGGAAAAACCTCAGGGACAGATTATTATTCTGCAAAAGGGACAGGGATTGGACCGCTGAGGACTCGGGCAAAGTCATTTTCTCAGATGAATCCCCTTCCCGATTGTTAGGGGCATTTGTAAAAAAAGCTTGTCCGGAGAAGACAAGGTGAGCGCTACCATCAGTCCTGTGTCATGCCAACAGTAAAGAATCCTGAAACCATTCATGTGTGGGGTTGCTTCTCAGCCAAGGGTGTGGGCTCACTCACAATTTTGTCTAAAAACACAGCCATGAATAAAGAATGGCACAAAACATTCTCCAAGAGCAACCATCCAAAAACAGTTTGGAGACCAACAATGCCTTTTCCAGCGTGATGAAGCACCTAGCCATAAGGCCAAAGTGATGACCAAGTGGCTCGTGGAACAAAACATCAACATTTTGGGTCCACGGCCAGGAAACTCCCCAGATCTTAATCCTATTGAGAACTTGTGGTCAATCTTCAAGAGGCGGACGGACAAACAAAAACCAAAAAACTCTGACAAACTTTGAGAATTGATTATGCAAGAATGGATGGCCATGAGTCAGGATGTGGCCCAAAAGTTTACTGACAGCATGCCAGGGCGAACTGTAGAGGTCTTGAAAAAGAAGGGTCAGCATTGCAAATATTGACTCTTTGACTAAACTGAATGTAATTGTAAAAAAAAGCCTTTGGCTCTTATGAAATGCTTATGATTATACTTCAGTATACCGTAGTAACATCTGACAAAAATATCTACAAACAAGGAATTAGATAACTCTGTGAAATCCAATCCTTGTGTCATTCTCAAAACTTTTGACCACGACTGTATTCAAATGCCAATCCATGAATTTGCTTCAATCTCATCAAGAAACTAAACAGTCCATCCAAGCTTAATAACAAATAACAAGACACATAGACTAAACAACAGGTTTAGGAATTTCTTTTCACTCCCCTCAAACTGCCATTTAGCCCGTAGTGTTTGGTGTTACTTGAGGGGCTGGATTGGATTAAACAGAGTCAAACTCTCATTTGTCGTCTTCAATAACACGAAATACAAGTGATGGTTACAAAAGCAACACGTCTTTTAATCAATACAATTAGAAGTTATGAACTTTATGTTTTACAGCTTTAGGAACCGTAAATGTGTAAAATACTGGCCAGACAGTGCACCTGGATATGAAACATACAGTACTTGTAAATGATTATTCTTTACATGTGTGATTCATACTGATCTAGTGTCCTCTACTTCTTTTAGGATTTCGATTGTGAAATGTGTTAGCGCAACGTCTTTCACAAGAAGCTCATGACGGTTCCCTTCTTCCCGACCTGGTGAGGCTGCAGCGCGTGGAACACAATAACAATCCTGGGAATCAGAACAAAGCTGTCAATCATTTATCAGAATTAGTTTAAGTTATGATTCATCACTTCCTGCCATACTCCCTTTGAAGAAACACGGTGAGTCTGTCGTGTCTTGCATGAGAATGTGTGTTGTAGTTTTAACCAAGACAGTCCAGTTTGCAAGACTGAGTTCTGCCATTATACAAACCAAAAGAGTGCAGCCAGATTAGAAACAAAAAATAATAATGGAGGTAAAGACCAGGACAAGGACACATACTGTAGCTGCTGAATTTAAGTCCATGTACCATTGAATAATAAGTGTAAGATTGTTCTGATGTCTATCGTTAATTGAAAAGCCAAGCCAAGTTTAACATGAAAGCAAACATGATGAGTAACTAATTTTAGGGCTAAAAAGTAAAAAAGAAAGCAAAGAAAAATATATATATATATAATAATATATAGAAGTTTCTTAACTTCTTAACTTTGGTCAACTGTGATATGCAAATTGCTGTGGACCAATTGGAAATCAGATTGGCAATGCAGAACTTTGAGGGAATGGAGAGCTGCAGGGTCCAAACTGGAAGAAGCTATTTTATTACATATTTGGTACAGCATCCACTATTATATACCTTGCTCTGCTGGAGTAAAACTGCTCCACTACAGATATGCAGCACTGTCAGTCAGCACACAGTAGTGGATGGCAGAAATGTGTTTTCTTGTGGTTAGTGGGGAAACCCTCTAGGTAGAGATACTATGACCTGCATGGTAGGGGTGACCAAGGCGTCAGCAGCCTTGCAAAGTTGTCAACAGTACTGCAAAAAGGTAAAAAGCTCTACAGCAAAGGGGACGCTTATTAATGAAGCTAGGAGTTAGACGATTTGAGATGGGTCAGGCATTTCATTTTAGGAAAAATTAAATGTATTTAATAAATTTGAAACTACACAGTGTAATCACTGAATCATAGAGACACTGGGAAGTTAAGGCTATAATAGGCCTCTGTGTGTGGTTAACTCAGCTGCAAAATGCAGTAATATCTTTGGTTTGTCTGAAATCCTTTCAGTTCTACCCGGCAACACTGAAACTCCTGCGTTGTTGCCACGCCACCTGGGGAAACTAAATGGTGTGATATCTGAAGCGTGTAGCTTAATACTAGTTAGGTAGTAGTCGGGTGAGTTGAGTCCATTAATGACGTGGAAGAAATAATATGTGGAAAAAGGTGCGCAAACGACAAAGCAGGACACTATTTTAAAAATAAGCGACAGAGGAGACAACGGATAGAAAGTAAGATACTAATCCAGTCTCTCTCCAGACTCCAATACGTTGGACAAATCATGGTGATTGAAAGTAGTCCTAAGAAAACATTTTGATTGTTATTAGACAACAGTTCTGTCCTCACATGGCTATGCAAACTGATATTGTGCAGACAGAGCTCACCTTTCTTCAGTCAACCCAAGTTCTCTGGTCAGAAACGCAAAGAGCTTGGCACTGTGCTCCTTGTTCTTGTCAGCAGTGTCAGTCACACCGATAGCAGACACTGACAGCATCACACACGAAGAGCTGGAGCCAGCAATCAGCATCGGCAACCCAGGTTTCACCACCACATTCATCCTCTGAAAGACGACCACCATGTCAAATATGGATCAACGTAACAGAGAGGGAAGAGTGAGTGGAAATCCACAAAATCCATATCAACAAAGACAAAGTCAGCACATTTCCCCACCACTAGGTCAGAGTTAATTCTCCTGTGTGCGTCAAAGCCTGCCCAGAACAGAGTAACTGATTCTGTCTTTATTTTTATAGACATGCAGCGTGGATACTTTCCCAAAGACAGTAAATGCAGATATAATACCGTTTTTTTTTATGGCAGATACAATTCTTTATGTCTGTTTGATGAGTGGTAAAAGAAAAAAAGGCTTAAAATCTATTCTTAACTGCTAGTTAAAGCGGCCACCCTTCAGGCTGGGTTGCCATAGAATCAAGAACTAACTGTAGAGGTTAGCGTTAAGCGACGTTTTTGGCAAATAATTGTGAAAAGTTACTTCTGTGTTAACTACATAAGAAACCTAAAAGCGTCTTACACAGATATGCATGTGGATATATTGACATTATTATGCAACAGTGTAGGACAGGAATAACGTAAAGCAAATGTGCTGCTTTTTATAGATACGCACCAAAATGAAGAGAAGATGCAGTTGGAACCTTGTTTTAACCTTTTAACGTTAGCTGCTAATGTAGCTTACTCACTTCCACTGGTTTTTCCAGAGCAGCTGCGGCGCAGGAGCTTAGCTTCTTCAGAAATTCTTCAGAAAATGAGCTGGCCGGTAAATTACTCTGTAACTCGATGAAAGGCATGTTTAAATCTACTGGAATTTAGTCTGCTAACAAGTCTGCATTGAGGACGAGTGGCAAGACAGCCACGGAACCTCCGTAGCCTCCTTATTCCGGTTGTAACTTTCACAATAAGTCCGAGAAATTAGAACGATAAGCCAAATTTCCGCTGCTTCTGCGTTTTCCTATTTTGTAGTGCAGGGTGGAATTTATATTTTCAAATTTAGGACCATCGACTGTTTTTTTGTGCTGAAGAATTGGAAGTGAGTTTAACAATCTTTTTAAAGTCTTGATAGCAATCAGCCCTACATTAGTCATAGGATTATAAAAAACTCTCTCCTAACATGAAACACCAATTATACATTTTTGTAAAAAATATAAAATGTATTAATTTCCGAATTTGCAACCCAATTTGTTTTCGCCAATGTAGTTTCATTTTGAAAGCAGAACCGGATGTAGCTATGTGCAGTCAACAAATTTACCAAGGGGGTAAGCCCATAGACATAATAAATAAACAAGCCTCTCTGTCACTTCCATAGACTGTATATATATTGTATTGTCGCTGTTTACAGTCTATGGTCACTCCCCAATGCAAGTAGAGTGCAGATTTGAGTCGCGCATGCGTCACTTTGCCACGAGTGAAGCTGTGATTTTGCGACAAGTAGACTTATGCTATGTAAAAAAACTGTCATAAAAAAATTTCGATTTCTCAAAATATCCCGTCTTTAATGCCTTTCTATATGATATAATTCTGTATAAACAATCCCTGAAATGTTTTTTGAATACTTATGCAAACTCATTTCTGAGTGTCTACTGCTAAGTTACTTGGTCTCTTTTCCCTTTATTTCTTTTTTGAAAATGTATCAATGTTGTATTCCATGTTCAATTCACATTGTAGAATTGAGTGCATATGTTTGCGATGTGCAGATATGAATCTTTAATGAAAATATTTTTTTATTTTTTTTAATGGACCTACTTAATGAAGTTGGTTCACTGCTTGATACAAGTTAGCAATCAAACACAACAAAGGCTGCCAGTTGAATGGCGTTTTTAGTTAACATTAGCAATCGAACAACCATATTTAGCTACAACGTTTTTGAAATGATTCCCATGTTTTGTTAATGTTTGTAATGAGAAAAGATTTCAGGCTTCAGAGGCACCCCAATCTCCAGCCATAGGGACTTGTTCCCCTTTGCTGCTACACTTCTTTCATTACCATGAAATGACTGGCTGTTAAATAAATGAGAAATTTGAATTATAATAAATATTACAGTAAAGGACAATTTATGGCTGAAAACCTGACATGACCGGACTAAAGACAACACACATGGACAGAAAGTGCAATTAGATAGCAGCTATTTATTAAAGGTTTATCACTGTACAACCCAAAAACATTTCATACATCCATCAACAAAACCCATCAGGTATCTCACTGCCTGAGGTACAGGTACACGGTTCACATTTAAGTGTTATGTGCTCATGTCTACAGTACGTTTCATTAGTGAAATATGTCCGTCATGACAGCTGACGCCGATTCTTCACACCAGTGATGTCACACCTACAGAATAACAGATAAAAGAAGTCAACTTGGGACATACTAAAATTAATATGTTCAAGGAGATGCTGTAGCTCCATAGGTGCTCATGGCTTGCTGTGAGCAGTGCTGTATTATGTGGCTGCAGCCATCATTCACTACAGACTCACCGTGGGAGTACTTGCACTGTTTGAGTGCCTCATTGAAGCCCTCACATAAACTCAGATCAGTCTGGTTGGTGGCACAGTCCAGGAACTGTTTGACCTCAAAGTGACAGGGGCCTGTCTGGGCTGGAGCAGGCCGGGGGGGCTCCTGGAAAGACGCAAGCAAATTAAAGGTCAGCTTCGGTTTGGTCGCATGGTCTGGTTGTTATTTTCCATCAACAGATATATCTAAAATGTCTATGTAGGATATTACCAAACACGTTCCTGTTCTTACATCGCATCGTCTGCTGTTGCTACATAAAAGCTACTGAGCCATCAAAGCAGCGGCTGGTAAATGTTTCATTTCACGCTAGCTGTCGAGCCCTGGACATCCTAAATCTAAGACAATAGTTAGCCACATATATCGATATAATATTGATATATTGCCTGGCCCTAAAAAGTCCAATCATTTTGTTACTCAGAAGTTTTTAGTATGAAGCAGCAAATTCAGGGAATGTGATGAATGGTTCTTCATCAGCTGCAACTTAACATGACTCCTATGAACATGAAATGTAAAATAAAGCAGATATAGAAACGTAACTTCAAACCAAAGATACTCAGAAGCTACAAACATTCTGAGTGCTGAACACTCAGACTTTTATAAACGTGCACTCGCTGGTAGACGTTCTTATTTTTAGGTTCATCATAAAATGCAGACACCATTGTGCACAGCAACTTTGAACTTTTTGTTGGACCTTCCGTAAATTATTTTGGGGTACAATAGTTGTGGAGAAAGGTAAAAGCAGCATAAGTTCTTCAAATAACTGGGTCAGGTGGAGAAAATTCTGCTTTTGAACTAGTTGCAGACAGGGGAGAGAAAAAAAACCACAAAGATAAGTCAGACTCAAACAAACACAGAAGATCTCCAAAAAACAGTGACGATCTATTTGACGTGCTGAGTGTTTCATCCGTCCTCATCCTATCTCTGATTATACTCTACCTCTTACCTGGTACGACGGCTTGGCTGGCTCTGAACTGCTGCTGCTGCTGCTGCCACTAAATGCTCCTGTGAGGGCGCTGCCAACAACATGGCCCACGGCCGAGCCTACTGCCACCCCAGCAGCTGTGGTAGCCATCTGGGCCATGAGCCCAGGACCCTTGGACTGAGCTGGAGCTGGGGCCAGGGCAGCAGGAGGTGGATGGGCAAGGGCCGGAGCATGGGTTTGAGTTGAGCTACAGACAGAGCAAAAAAAACAGTAAATCTCTTGTAGGACAATACCTAAGTGACCCAGGGGCACCATGCTTGCTCTTGGTGGATTTACTAGAATTGTTGGAACTTTGTAAATTTTTTATAAAGTGTCTCAAGATAACTGTTATGATTTGATACTATAAATACAATTGATTAAATGTTAAAATCCTGTGCTTATATGGCAGTGGTTGCTTAACGAGCGTATCTAACGCGGATTGCCTCATTTCGGTGCCACTTAAATGTCTGCGCCGCTCTCTGATGCTCCAAAACCAACGTTGCCGGCAACAGAAGCATCGCTGCAAGCGTTAAACTTGGCATAGAAAACGTTAGCCTACTGTTAGCTAGTAGCTGGATTAAACACAGTTAAAATACTGAGCGCTAAACTGGAAACGGTGTAAGTGTGTATTTCACTGCAAAGGATTCCAACACTAAAGCTATGAGTTAAAAAACAAACTACTAAAGCACTTGGTCACTTCTGTTGTCAACCTTCTTTACACAGAAATATCAGAATTGTAGATTATGAAATGTATAAATTGTACCTTCATACAATGCACTGCAATAAAAAATATGCATCTTGTAACAGTCAGGGCTGCAGGGAAAATGTGTGCCTATTTGTTTAGTCCATAAAATAAGGACAAATATCTATCACAAGATACAAGACAGTGATGCTTTCAAATTGCTAAAAGTCCCAGGGGACCTGTTTATAATAACAAATGTTATAATAGTTGCAGAATGCTCACATTAGAGAAGTAGGAAGCAGCAAATGGTGATGACTGTTAATTGATAAATTCCTCAGACAAAAAAAAAAAAGACAACCCGCATGGTAAGAGGCCATGACTGACTAAATGAATAATGGACTAACTGTCTTCTCAGGATCACTTTTCCAGAAGGTGTTAACTAACTGAGTAAAGCCGTAGTGACAGCAGCGAAGGGTTAACCAAGCAAGTATGACGTATTTTGATGCACCAGATTGTTAACACATGATTTTTCTGTGATTATGTGATCCCAGTATATCTTATAAGTGGGCACTGCAAAGGTGCCCTTGAGCAAAGCACCAAACCCCCAACTGCTCGGGGCACCTGTAACGGGCAGCCTCCTCCTTCTGACATCTCTCCATTAGTGCATACAGATCCTGGGCATGTGTGTGTATTTCAGTCCTGTGATGTGTATAACAACAGAGGGAAACAATGTAATGTCCCCTATTAGGATCAATAAAGTATACTCTTGTTTAAATCTACCCCCCCCCCCAACCGACATTTACTTGCTACATTATAACTGAGCAAAGAACAAATATATTTAGGCCAACATTACACTTTGGAACTACACTATTTTTGTTACACTCCCAATCACAACCCAAGCAAAACACTTGTCAATGCACTGTGGTCGTTAACTGTGTGTGTAATGTTGGAGGACAACTGAATAAGCACACGGAAATATAAGCCTTACCAACTCCTCTCCACTAAAAGCATCTCTATTTGGACTTGCCAGTTGTGACCTTCCCAAAACCTAACCTCACTTCAGACTCGACATGGCACCGGTGACTTTTGACGCAACAAATCTGTTATAAGTCTAAATGAATTCCTGCGCTTCAAACAGGAAACATGAGACTATCTTCTATAGCCCAACACCCCTGCCTGAGTCCGTTATAAGTTGTTGTAACTGTTATTTACCTGGCTGGAGCTGAGGAACGGCTGCGGCTTCCTCTGGCCATCTCTGAGACGTCAAAGGACTAAAGAACGGGAGCTTTCTCGTTGCTTCTAGAAAGTTCTTACCTAACGGACTGTACACCTTTGGTCAGCTGGTGCTCACGCACGTGTCACTGGTCTCTGACCTTGTTATTTTGCCCGTTGCCGGCGGCTACCTGAAAATGTCGCGAGATGTAACGAGATTGTTTCTGCTGCGGGTTAAGCATTGCAACCGTGGGCACAGCTCCACCTGCTGGACTGGAGTGCATGGCTCTTCACCACAGACATATGCTTGTAGTTTAATATCTGTCTGATCCTGTGAATTAGATACTGTTATTGCCCACACAACCAGAGATAGCTCAGTATATAGCCTACCAAAACCTTTGCGTAATTCTTAACGTCTTGGATTATTAGTCTACGTATTTTCATTTCGCGGCCACCCCTAATTTAAATACAATACTGTAACGTAACAATGACAGGCGGTATTCAGCATTTGAGTAGGCTACTTTTGAGAGATGATTTAATAGCTATGTAATTTTTCTTAAATACTCTTTTAAACAGAGTACCATGCTTTTACCGGTAATGGACCTTGAATTTAAAAAAGAAGGTTAAAATAGGGTTCTTCTTCCATCACTAGACATTTGATATCTGTCCTTACTATTAGAGCTGTATTTATTTTCTGCAATCACAATTAATTTTACTTTTTGTGTTGTTTTCACCCATCTGAGTATAGACTGTAGTGTATCGATTGTACATATATATACACATGAATATATATACTGTATATGCTGTTTCTCTCCCTCTCCATCTCACTCTTCCTCTCCTTGCAGTAATGCAAGATACTCATTGTAATGATCTCCCAGTAACTATTTCCTTTAATTTCCTTTCGTTCTTTTTTACCTGTGGCTATAACGGCAAAATGTTACCAGCTGGAACCCTGCTGCAAATTCAACATAGAGGATTGTGATGTTTATTGCCACTTCAGTAGGCCTAACATCTGCTGCACAAATAGCTAAGTTAACTATTAGGACTTTCTGCCAATGAGCAGTCATGATCTTTTCAGAAACCTTACAAAGTAGTTTTATTGCCTAAACCAGTGGTTCCCATACTTTTTTATGGTCAAGGACCGGCAACAAATTAGACCATGAACCAGTATTTCAAAAGATATCGAACCCTAGAGCCCCCCATGCCCCACCTAAAAGGGTTTTTACTGACAGAGTGAGAGTAGCCAATGGGCCCAGATGAGAGGCTGAATACACTTTAGTTCATTTTCAACGGCCATTATGACCATATATTAATCCAGGAAGTTATCCCTGGTAGTGTAGCAAACTGGGTGTACCTATAATGGGTCCAGTGACCCTCGTCCTCGGTCTACTGAATGGCAGGTCCGCTCCCAAACAGAGGGGGCGTTGTACTGTAGTTCATACTGGAAAAATACCATACTGTGCAGCCAGCCGTCATATCAACAAAGACTCTGCAGCCTGGGTGCCCAGGTTTTTCTCCGTTATATTGGAAAAAGTTTTTAAAAAAAACACAGGCCTAGTTATGAATTTTAGGTAGCACTGCAACGTGTTAGAACTACCAGTGTCTTTTTAAAAGAAAAAAAGTCGGTTCACTCGATCAAAAAGGCTAACGTAAGCGTTTCAAGCTCGCTGTGACAATGTCGACTGCCGTGGACTTCCATTCTCAGATTGCCTCCATCATGGAGGTGCTGGCTAACGCGGCCGTTGCAGAAATTTGTAAAGTTGTGGACGACGGATACGCGGTGGTTCACCTGGAGATGTCCCGGAGTCAGAAAGAGAACGAGGTTCTGCGCAGGAAAATCAAACTGCTGGAGCTGCACGTCGCCAGGTACCGAGCGGAGAGAGTGAAGGGACCGGAAGGCTCTCCCTGCAGCCGCTATACCGGGGTCCGCCTCCTCAACCGGCAGAATAGGACCTCACTGGCAGGTAGCCTTGCAACCTGGAGCTCATCTGGCGATAAAACCCCTGTTTTCCCCGTTCTGTTGGCTCAGAGCTCAAATCACTTTTGCACCATATGTATCGCATATGTATTCACTTTTTACAACAGTGTTGCAAAAGTCACTGTTTTGTGGTTATAGAAAAATAAACCCGAGTAAAAAAACAAAATAAGTATATATGTAAATATTGTATTACAAGTTTGCAGCTGTCATTGTGTTCCATGTAAATGAATATTGTGAATGTTTTTTTCTGTGACTTCACATTCAGAATGCAGGTGTGTGAACATTCTTTAGGAGTGCACATTCCGATTTTGTTTTTTTTACAAGCTGTCATGTTTTTTTCTGTCTGACTCAAATTCAGATCACAAGTTCAGCTTGTTTTTCTGCAAGTTGTCAGATCATGTTCTACAAGCTTTCACATCTTGCACCATATTTACATTGTTATTGTTATTTTCAACCTGGACCCCATTACCCTATATATTTGTGTCTAATAGATTGATGTGAACAAAAATCGTTGAATTTGGTCCATTACTGAGCGAGATCACAGTGACAGGCCAGTGTGAATGGAGCTGTAATGTAGCCTAATGGGGCAATTGTACACCCTCTGGTTTTGTCCTCTAAAAGCGATTGTTCTCTCCCTTAGTAATTAAAAGTGTCTAACAACATTATAGATCTCACAAGGTGACTTCTTGTGCAATGACAGCGGTGTGGAAAGTGGAACGTTCGTACAGAAATTATAGATACAATTTAACCAAATATTCTCCTTCTATTGTTCCACCAGGCCCCTCTCTGCAAGGCAGGACCAGGTTTTTGAACCGAGACCCGGGGAATCCGCAGTCTGTGCAGAACATCGAGCCTATGAACCCGGACCAGGATTCTGACCAGGAGGTCGTCACCACCACCAAAACTGAGGTAGTTATTCCACAGTGTACCGTTATGGATGATGAGGGCGAGTGAGATGGACAACTTAAAAAAAATAAAGAAAAGTAACAGAACCTGTTTTTTTTGAGGAATTTCCTTTGGATCATTTTATGTGTATCTTTAGTTTGGCCCTTGTCCTATCCGGTAACATGCAAGGGGCAGTATTTATGACAGATAGAGCGGATTGCGTCATACTCTATAAGTCACACCCACCCAAGTCCGATTTTTTCATTGTGGGGTAGCTCTAGCCAGGTTAGCCATTATTAGCTATACCAGTTTATAATGCTGATGGGGCTAATAACTGTATGTGAGTACAGATTTCACTAGTTTTCATGCTCATGCCATGTTGGATTTTTAGCTCGGGGTACTGCGAGGTTGTCCAGAAAGCCGAGGTCAGGGGGCGTTTCCGACTTTAACCTTGAAATATCCGACTTCCGAGTACAAATGGAACGCTCTATGACCTAACGTTATGCCCAACGTTAGGTGTGCAGCAAGCATTTTGTTGCCTAGTCAAATATCTATATGTCAGTTTTAGGCTAACTATATGTCTCTAAGCTAAGCTAAGAAATGTAACATCTGTTTGGTAGCAGACAAAATTGACGAGTACTTTTTTCCTCGCATGGGGGCGGGACTTAAACTCATTCCTCATGTGGCCAGGTTGGTTCAGTGGTAGAGCACATATACATAGCGGTTCAACGCCTCGAAGCGGAGGTCCAGGGTTTGAGCTGTGACGGTTTCCTGCGTGTCCCCCCCCCCCCCATTATGGTGGGCTCTTCACGACCAATGAAAAGATGTAATGAAAAAAAAAAAAAAACATGTTGCTTTTGTAATATGAAATTGACTTAAACAAACAACTGAAGTTACATATTAAAAGGCAATACTCCGAAACAGTTGTGGACAGGGCTTGACATTAGCCCTCGCCATCCCGCCAAATGTGGGTAATATCGGTAGTGGCGGGTAACACAGTCACTCTCACTAGCCACTTTGGCGGGTAGCATGTCTTTATATTGGTGGAGGGAGTAGCCTACTGTACCACAACACAGGAATACAGCTGTGACCCAGTGGGCTATGGCCGGTGTACGACGGCCAGTACTGCACACCTGACAAGCAAGCTGCTGCGAGTCCTTAAAATATCCCCCAGAGTTCAGTTCAGTGTGCACGCTTTCTTTTACATCCCTACAGCACCTAGCCTATGCATAAGGAGCTGCTCTTTTATGTCTGCATCTTATTCGGTTGCACGTTTTCATACAAAAAAGATCTTTACACACATTATCAGTATTTAATGACTGCAGTGTTGTATTTCATGTAGTCCTGATTTAGATGTTTACAGTGAAGATGCTGAGTGGCTAGTAGCTGTGGCTGGTGAGCTTTTTTTAATGTCAAGCCCCGGTTGTGGACATAAATGAAGACAACTGATAACCCATGCCAATTAAGTTTTGTTATTGAAAATATGAAATGAACTTTTGTATCGTGTATGAACTGAACATACTTGTAATGTGTACTTCATTTTCATAGTTTGAAAATCTCCCCCAAAATGTAAAATATGTTTTGGACAGAAACACAAATATGAAGAAATATAGGTATATGGACTTTCATTTAGAAGAAAAAATAAAATACTATTTGAAAAATAATTTAATGTTGTGTTCAAAGATAACACTAATTGTCAAGTTTTTGTGTGGGAAACATCTTATTTTGCAATCTGAACGTAACCTGGAATATTAGTATTTAAATAAGGGCAAAACTGGAACACTGTGCATAGTTTAAAACTATGGGCAACAGCGCTATTATTGAAATTGTATAACAATTGAATTTTTGTTGGTAGGAACTGTTTATTATCATATTGTCGTCTCAGTCAGCAGAACCTGAGGAGGAGGTGGGGGAGCTGCTGATCGTCAAGGTGGAGGGAACGATGGAGACCGGAGCCACCAACCACGAGGTGCCAGTAGACGCCTGCACCGGCAGCAGAGGAGACTCCCACACCGCCACATCCCTCCCCGCTACCTCGCCAGACGCCAGACGCCGCAGCGAAACGGAGGTCAGTGGATCCGACATCACCTTTGTTGTCGACAGGACAGCTGAAACTGACAGCAGCAGCAGTGACACAACCCACAATTCCCAGCTGGAGCTAGCCGGAAGTGATGTCAGAGCATGGGAGAGGGAGCCGCTGACCTCAGACGCTAGCATGACGCCAAGCTGGGACTCCTTGCCAGCTTCTTGTGATGATGTAATGGACGGCATGAGAGATAACAAGGCGGCATTAAACACCTCTGAGTCCTCCCTGTCAGATGTGATAGTCATTGATGGAGGGGGGGTGTCACAGCAGTGGGAGTTGTCAGCTGTAGACCAGACACAGAAAGAAGCAGGCAGAGGCAGACATGAAAACACTACATCAACTATGATTCAGTGTGCTGGGCTGGAATCTGAAGGACACAGGTCGGTGCAGGTGCAGTCCTCTCTGCAGACTTGGTCCGTTCTCCCTCGCGATGACATTCCAAGAACATCCAGTGGAGCAACTACTGTGAGCATCAACTCGTCCGTGAGCCACCAATTCAATTCAAATCACAGCACCCAAAGCCACCACAAGCCCTTCTCCAGCAGCTTCCACCTAGCTTTCTACCACGCCGTCACCAAGGAGCGCCCGTACGGCTGCACCAGCTGTACCAAGCGCTTCTTCCAGGAGTCAGACCTGCAGAAGCACATGGCCAGGCACACCAGGGAGAAGCACTTCACCTGCACGCTGTGTGGCAAGAGCTTCGTGTGCCAGAGCCAGCTGGAGATCCACCACAACGTGCACACCGGGGAGAGGCCCTTCAGCTGCTCTGTGTGCAACCGACGCTTCTCCCATCCCAGCAACCTCAAGAGGCACCAGAAGATCCAGCACTTAACACAAAGACCAGACCTCCCCCAGCACTGCCGCACCAAAGATTTACAGCCAGGGGTTATCACTGAAGAGGGCTAGACAAGTTTTTTTTTTTTACACAATGCTATTTTACTACAGCTGCAGTTTCACTTTTAAACACTGAGGGTTAATAAGCACTTCATTTTTTATCAAGCTGCCTTATGATGATAGGAAATGTAGTCTTTGCTCACTGCAAGGTAGGGCACAGTGCAGGCATAGCTTACTTCATCATAAACAGCTAAGCTAAGTTAATTAGCCCGGGTGCCAGTCAAATTTAGCCCCGCCCACAACATTTTAGGTTGGGAAGTTTGGTCTGGACTTGATCAGTTGTGGATCAATTATGCTCGAACCAGAGCTGTTCGGACCAATCAGATTGCCAGGGCAGGCTTTATAGGATGATGGACAGATGATCACCAGTAACAAAATCAACTGGAGAATTGAGATGTGAAGGGAGGAATCTTCGAGAATATGAGTGCTTTTAGTGCATTAGAATATTGGTATCAGGCATTTTTCCATTTTTATTATCTATTTAATAAAGATTTGACTGAAAGAGGAGTTTTCTTATCATATTCTAGTAAGAATTGTTGTCTGTTTTCTAATGAGAGGTAGAATTCTATAATTGTGCAATGAGAATTTGTTCTTTCCTCATTTAACCAAGTATGGTACAGTGATGATACTGTTTACCAAATGAAATAAAGATTATATATACTGATGTGGACATGGATACTGCATGAAAGCAGTAGCTGTTCTAGCGCCACTTGGATTCATCACATCCGGTGTAACTGAATGTTTAGCCAGATAATGTATCCTTTTAATCAGAGCTATGAGCTCACTAAAGAGAGTGTACTGATGTATACAGTGTAGTGTAAATAAATATTTTTTTGTATGGTGTCATGGTTTACTGATTTAGTCACAGTGGAATGCATTTCTATTCTGCAGTTAGTAAGTAAATCTTAATGAAATAATTTGATTATATCTAGCACATAGATATTGCATAATGACTCCTGTATTAAATAATGATTATTACTGTGACCGAGCTTGGGGGGTTCTTTGTGTCAGCTAAAAGCCTGCCTCCTCTTTGCAGGGCCAGAGATGTCTGAAAAACACGAGCTGCGCTCAGCGCAAGGTGGAACAGATGCATGAAGTGCAAGGTATCGGACTGTTCTTCTGTCACACCGTTCAATCATTTTTCACCTACACCAAGCAACTTCACACCCCAGCTCTCCCATTTCTTGAATTACTACCAAACTGTCCATGTTTACCTCCTTAGCTGTTCCGTGATTAATTCTATTAAAGCATATAAGAGACGGAAATATTTGAATCTGAACAGCCACTGAATACGTATTTGAGTATTTTACTTTAAAAGGCATATATCTGAATGCATTTGTTCTGAATTCACTTGCTATTTCAAGAGTTGAATTTGAAGGTGAAAATGTATTCAATGGTCTCAAATTTAGATTAAGAAATTAAAGTTGAAATAATTGACATACCAACATCTGGGCTATCCAGGACAGGGTAGAGTCATCTTTTGATGAGATGTGAACTTAGACAAATAAGTTCAAATTTTTCAGACAGGTTTTTAAAGTATAATATTCAGGATTGACCCCAAATAGTCAAAGGAGCCTGATTTGTCAGTCGAATCTTCAGAGGTGTAATGAAACAAGGATCATGCTATTTTGGCTATATGGGGGTGCTCAATGGTTTTAATATACTGTATCTTTTAAGGTGTGTGAATAAATCCAACAGCTCCATGACAGATTTAAGTTTTATGGCATCTTGGCGGCAGGGATTGTAACCATTTAACTGAAAATGTGGGGAAAGTGTGGGTGCACTTTGAAATAGTAAAAGATGATCCAAAGTAAGATACAAGTTGTGTGCCACCGCCCGATACAGGAGCACAGCCGTGATCCAGTGTGCAGCCTCCGCTATCATCTGTCCGCCCTAATGAATCCCCAATCCTGCACACCAGACCAGCAAGTCACGGCGATATATGCAACAAGATGTTTGTATATGTGAATGACACTTGAGTGCACCCTCCAAACCACTTTAAATGAATCTCCTACACCCGGCAACCCTTATGCAATAAGAACCTATTCTTGTTATGTCTGTGTCCTAAAAGGGAGCATGTTTTCATACAAAAGGAGCTTTACACACAACCTTATCACATCTGAATATTAATATACTGGATAATATATCACGGTAGTTGGCCTCCCAAATAATTGAAGTGCACAGGGTAATTGATATATTTCAATTTGATTTTCGCAAATTGTATTCCACTGAAACAGGTCTCCTTAAGGTCTTAAATGATGTTTTAATGGTTGCCGATGCTGGAGTTCAGTCTTGGTTTTTTAGGACCTCAGCGCTGCATTTGATACTGTCGACCACCATATTCTAATTGACAGGCTAAATTACCATTTCAGGGACTCCACTGGAGGGATTCTCCTACTCAAAGGACTTTTTTCAGTCTCTGTGGTGAATTTAGTCTTCAGTATTGGGAGACACTTTATTCTCTATATACTGTACATGCCGTCACTAAGACAGACTGGGGCACAGAGGAAGAAGATACAGTATATCAGACTTGAAGGTAGATACATACAAGAAGAAAATAAAGATTAGTCCACGTTTCTTCACTTCTCTCACTTCAATTCTCACCAATCATTTTTTAAAGCAGGATACATCAACACCATTGTAAAGGGATTAGATTTGCTCTCTATTGAGGTCCCATGAGACACTTTACAAATTAGTTTTCAGATTGATTTCTTCCTGTACCTTCAGCCATTAGCTACACTTTGGTGAAAATCAGCCTGCAAGGACTTGAACATGCACTAAAAGTCATCTCTATAAACATATTCAAAATGTCATTGTTGTTATGTGGTGGTACAGTTGCAAGCAAGATCTTTTATATCATTATTTAAGGTTTCTGACTCCTCTGCCAAACAGCAACGCACCAAACTAAGTATGTGTCCAAAATGTCTCCAGCTATTTTGATAATCAATTAATCAGTTTGACTTGACTCATTGTTTTTATGAAATAAGTAAAAAGAATTATCTGATTCCAGCTTCTAAAATGTGAATATGTTCTAGTTTCTTCGTCATTTCTCTGTAGCAGTAAACTGAATCTCAACAACAACAAAAAATCAAGCCATCTTGGGCTTTGGAAAAAACTGATTGACATTTCTAACCATTTTCTGACATTGTATAGGCCAAACGACATATCCATTAATCAAGAAAATAATTGACAGATTAATCAACAAGTGAAACAAATTGTTCATAATCAGCCCTACACCATTTATTATGAATGTGATGCAGCACTTTCTCACAGTTTACAATACAGATAAGTGGTCGGGGATTTCCTCCATATACAGTAGCTCTCACATACCGTTCCACAACTCATCAAAGACGCTTTGTCACGGTGGTCGGGCCTTGGTGGGATACCGACAAACAAGGCACACACAGATTGTTTTCTCAATTAAGTGTTTGGTCTATTAAATGTCAGAAAATTGTGAAAAAAGTCCCACGCCATTACTCCACTATATCTTTACTTATTAAATAACTGTTTGCTGCTATATTAACAAACGGCCTATTGAGGACAGCCCCTTAAGCTTGCAGCTTCAAAAAGAATGCAAGCATGCAGCTGACGAGACGATATATTTGTAAAATCATATGTAGTGCTTTGTTGTGTACAGCAACTCTTTTTTTCTAACTGTTTTCTTTGCTGTGGGCTCATCAGGTGTTACCCCAGATAAACACAGTCCCTCCCAAACGCTGCTGGGATGGCAGGAGAGCAGCGAGACGGAAGATGGGGATCGGCCATCTTGTTCCACACTCACAGCAGAAACCGTAGCAGGAACCTCATCATTTAGTCATTTTGTTTCTAAAAGGCCTCAGTGCAAAAGAGACCAGACACGCCCTGCCACTAACTCACTCCCCTATGCAGCGGAGGACAGCTGCAGGGAGACGTTGTCTTCTGGGCAAGGAGAGGAAGTAACCCCTCTCATAGGTCAGCCACAGCTGTGTATTCAGATCAGTGAACCACGCAGTGAAGGGATGTTTGAAGATAATGCATCCTACAATCTTTCTACCTTTAACAATACCCCGGTTGCCATGGGGACAGTCAACTCCCAGCAACGGCAAAGCCAGCATTCCTGGTCTGGAATCCGGCCGTTGGACAACGCCCTCTTCCCCAGTCAGAACCCCCTTCACCAAGCATCCAGCAGTCAGAACCAGGAGTGCAGGTCAGCACAGTGCCAGCAGCCCTCCCTCCCCTACGCCTGCACCTTCTGTGCTCGCCGCTACGCCCACCAGTGCCAGCTGCGCATCCACGAGCGCGTCCACACAGGGGAGAAGCCGTACCAGTGCGTCCAGTGTGGGAAGCGCTTCGGCCAGGTCTGCAGCCTCAAGCGCCACCAGATGGTCCACACAGGGGAGAAGCCGTTCTCCTGTCCTCACTGTGGGAAGCAGTTCTCCACTTCTACCAACCTGAAGGTCCACCAGAGCGTCCACACCGGAGAGAAGAGGTTTCACTGCTCCAAGTGTGGCAAGAACTTCTCCTTCCTCAGCAACCTCATCAGGCACCAGGCTCTGCACACCGCCAAGTAGACCAAATAACGTAGGGAAAAGCCTGTTGCAGGTCTAATGATGCAATTAGGACAACACAACAATCCAGATTTGTTTTATGACAATAAACTGTTCAGGTGTTTATATTATTGTTAAAATGAATACATATTTCATGTATTCACAGAGGATCTCTATCTGTGACATCTATCTGTTTCTAACCTGCAGAGTTGACACACCTGACACACCTCCAACAAACAACAAAGGACTGTCCTCATCAGGGGAAGTCATGTAAACGTGTCTGTCTCAACAAACAGCTGTCTATACTTTGAAGAGATGAAAATGTAACTTACATTTGCTTATCTTTTTGCTTCTTGATGAGAAAAACTGACTAATTTCAAAAGCTGCGGAACAGATAAGGTGATGTGCGTTTCATCCAGAAATCACATTACAAGGAAAAAGGGGAAACGAGGAAAGGGGACTTAAAAAAAGAGGGAGTTAACATTATACAATGAAAATGAGACACGTTGGGTTGTTTAATTCATAGGTTAATACAGTATTTTTTGGGTTGATACATTTTACATTTTACAACTTCTGGGCCAGCAAAGTAGCCTACATTAATAAATAAAAGATTCCGATTTTCTGTTATACCTGTGTTTAGAGGACTTTAGAAATATACGAATAGGCTAATAAAATGAAAAGTGTGGGAAAGACTGAATAAACAGAATATAAAAATAAGACTTTATTTTTCTGTGTGTGTGTGTGTGTTTTACGGGTCTTGGACTCATGGCATGATGGCAAGTATTTTTAAAATCCTCGCTGTTGGCCAAATATTCCAGTGTGTTACAGTTTATGGTTTTAATGTAGTCCCACCAATTAAATAAAATGTTATAATTTTAATTTGAAGGATTCAACACTCGTCCTGGTGATTGCCATCATAGACAGTTAAAGGCATATGCGCTAAGGAACAACCTTGCGGCAAACCGGAAGTAAATAGAAACTATTTTAATCTGACGGCAGTCATCACGGAGAATGCCTATTATTGTCTCCTCTCATATGTCTCAGGTGTGACCATATGAGGCTGAATTCATTTTGTTGTCTATAAATCGGCAGTAGTTTTGTTGGGAGAAACGTAACGTGACCGTGCCGGTAGGGCAGGATGGCGAATTTTGTGAATTTCCACAATCAGATGGCGTCCATCATGGAAGTGTTAGCTAACGCGGCGGTAGCTGAGATCTGCCAGCTCGTGGATGACGGCTTCGCCACCCTGAGGCTGGAAATATCCCGGAGCCAGAGGGAGAACCTGGCCCTGAAGAGCAGGCTGCGGCTGATGGAGGTCCGTTCAGGAGAGCAGCCACCCAGAGAGCCCACCCCCCCGCCGCTGGTCGTGACCTGCACCACTAGAGGTTAGCCTGCTCCAGTGGTGGATGAAGTAGCCTACTCACATTATCTATTTAAGTAAAAACACGGTAAAAATACCCTGTTACAAGTAAAAGTCCTGCATTGAAAATATTACTTAAGTAGAAGTAGCCTGTAACGTTAAGAATCATCATAAATAGTCTGTTATATTGTGTTATACATCGTGTGCAAAAAATCTTAATTTGTAAAGTAACTAGTAACTAAAGCTGTGAGTTGAATATTGTGAAGTAAAAAGTACAATATTTCTCTCTGAAATGCAGCGGAGTAGAAGTAGAAAGTAGCTTGAAAAGTAACCTAAAGTACCTATAATTTGTACTTAAAGGGGTGGTTCAGAATTTTTGGACATAGGACCTCATTTCCAAGTTAGCCAGTGTCTTAATGTATAGTATGCATTTATGTGTTGTATTTATCAGTGGAGACCATTTTCAACACGTTTCATCCAGTCCTTCCAGCTGCAGAGTTCGCTGGTACTAGGCTAGCACAAGTCAACGGTTTATGCTAGCCTGCCATTAAAAACAGTCATGGAATATTAAATTATAACGCCAGACTATCGATAAATGTCTGTGTTGCTAAGGGAAAGAATCATCCTGTAGACAGCATTACTAATCTTGAAACGAAAGTAATGTTTTCCCAGTAAAAGAACGTTTGCTCCTTGGATTTGCTGGTCCAGTCAGAGAGACTAAGTGGAAAATGACAAAACTTTTCTTCAAAACCTAAAAAATTCGGGGCTTTTGAGATAACATTCGGGGATGGAGCCCTGGAAGCCACCCCATTGCCCCACCCTTGGTTGGGTGTATGGTTATTTGGCTACAGGCCAATTGTTGTCCAAGAGAGGACAGATAGATGCAAGGGGGGTGCCCAATAAGGGACACCTCAATGGTTTTGGCATGTTTACAGTGTGCATTGAGTTTATCACCTAATTATCTTCTTGGTTCATGGATTTTAGCATCCAATTTGTTTAGAGTCTTTATTTTCTATATCCATATATATGAGGAAGTAAAGCATATATATGTGAAGAAGAAAACTTTGTCACTATAATAAAACAACGCAAAATTGTGTGGCAAACAGTAGCGAACGGACTGAATGACAATATACATTTGGCAACCACTGCTCTTAACGGAAACCATTCTGCCCACTTTTAACGCAAAATAATACGTTGTTGTCACATAATGTCTATTTTTAGGCTACTCGCACATTCAGTCGGTCCGCGACTGACTGCAACGCTTTGTCATGCTGCTTCATTACAGCGGCCGTGTTTCTTACAAATACAGTGTTTCACTTCATCAGACTTCCATAGGAAGCTGCTGCTCACTCTTTGTAAATTAAATGCACAATGCATTTACATCTCCATTTTAGCATCAGTAAATCTGTGACCAACCTCTGTTAAGGGAAAGCTGTGAACGTGCATATGTCCAAATTACTTCAGCCTGGTTTGACCTAGTCAATCCTCCTCAGCCTCGCATGGCCTTCGTGAAAAGCACAAAGACAGGATGCACAGATTAGACCATATCATCAATATTGAATTAAGAGTAATAGATTTCTTGAATGTCAACAGTTTTTAAATCCAAAATTCGGTTGAGATTTAAGGAATACAAAATGGACTAGGATCTACAGTACCTCCAATGATAGCAGACTTTCTTAAACTCTCACTACCCAAAACTACTAACAAAGATAAAAATGTACTGTTGAAAACAGATGATTCAGTCTCTCTCACATTCTTAAAGCGGGAGACAGATCTATCCATTAGTCCAGACCTAAACTTCTGGACGCAAATATGTTTAAATACTTTTAGAATGACTAAAAATCCCAATATGCAACCCCTATAGTATAAAAATCTCCATAGAACACTATACAGGACAACAAAAGTTTAGAAAGGGTCTTTGTTACCTGAGCAGTCAAACATCCTTAACATATCTGATAGTTAAATACATGCTATGTGGCAATATGCACCTGTCCAGAAGTTCAGGCAGACGATATGTGAGGACCCATCGACTTGGCTAAAGTACCCCTTCCCAGTTTCCCCATCACTCTGCATGCTGGGAGACCTAAGTGACATTCATTCAAGAAAACTATCTTCATAAACTGGAAGGCAAAAAAGAATTTAAGTATCACCCAATACAAGAATTTCCATATCCTTTATAAATAAATGGCTGACCCTGATTCCTAAAGATAGGCATCGGCCAGAGAAAAACCCATATCGGTTGAACTGTAGTTATTGTTGGAACAGTGGAAAGACGAACCAAAACGGCTTTCTATAGTTTTATTTTGTGTCTGTTGTCTTTAAATGAAGTATCTTTTATGATGATAAAATTACTGTGTATTTACATGAAGTCTGGTGGCTGTAACAATAGCAATTTCACAGACGATTTTATGTTTGGAAAAAGGATTTTACTCTTAAACACACATGTCGACCTCTCTATAATCCTTTGCATAATCTTGTCAGACACTTATATTAACAATAATATTATTCTGAGCCTCTCGGTGGCAAAAAAACACTTTTGTAGACGTAAATTCAAGGTGCGCAATAGCCCAATATCTTACATTGTAGCTTGTTTTGCTGACTGCCGACTGCAGCAATATACTGGGCCAATGTCAAAGCTTGTTGTTCCCATGATTCACATAGACAGAAAACATAAAATGGGGTCCAGGTTGAAGAAAAAGAAGAAATTACCCTTTTAAAGAAGCTGTAACTTGATAACAAACGTGTAACAAACGCCTCTGATTTATTTTGAGCAGATCACTTCGGAGAAGACGGCTCTGCCATTACCAAAAAAGTCAACTTCACTATGCTGGAGAACACTGACCCTCAGCAGTCCCAGGTCAGTGCACCTGTCCGTTTGTCTTACGGTGTGAACGCGCAAAAAAACGAGGGGAAGGGGTAAGGGGTAGGGGTAAGACAGAGAAATGAGATTCAGCTTTTATCTGTCAATGTCCACATTAGAGCTCGGACAATATATATTGGCGGGCCGATATTCAAATCAGAAATCATTTACAATGACAAATAAATGATTCTGATAAATGAATATTTAAAAAAAAAACAGATAGTCAACCATGTTATGAGTGTTGGCGGTGCAGTTTGTCCACCAGAGGGCGGTCTACAACGTCCCTCTTATTTTTTTTTTATATTGTGTTTTTGTTCAAAGGACTAAGTTTCATATCTTAAGTTTGTATTTTTATATACACAGTACATCCACATACAGTACAGGTGAGAAATCCTTGCTTTCTAGCTGAAACATAACCAGTTAAAGTAAAGATTTCGTTAAAAGTTTATAAAAAAATTGATGCACGTGCATGGCTGCTAATGACTTAGCCATGCACTTTTCAGATTTGTTCAGTAGCAGTAAAGACCTTGCATACATGTTTTCTGTCTGCCAGCTGGTGGTTGTGATGAAGCAGGCGGTGGAGCCAGAGGTGGTTACCATAAAGACGGAAAGGCAAGAGGAGGAGCTGAGTGTGTTGGAAGACCATCAGACAGCTTCTAACAGCAGCGGTATGTACGAAAGACTTTAAGATACTGTCCAGTTTTTGACCAAAAAACAAAAAGGAAGACAAAGACAAAAACATCAATAAAAGTCACAACCGCATTACTAGGCCAGAGAGAGGGAGAGTAAGCAGTAGGTCGTATACTTTCTTTTATCTTTTGTGGGGAAAGTAGAATTTCTTGTTGTTATTATTCAATGTAATTTGCACTTTCAAGAGTAAGAGATGCTGTATTTTTAGTTTTTATAGCTGATTGTCTTATTTTGTTTACATGTTCCAGATGGAGTCTGGAGTTGATGTGGGGTACTTATGGTTTACTGTTTACATCTCACTTTACACACTCAGGGGAGAGACTGTATGACACTCAGCGGTACAACCTGAGACATGCACAATAAAAACAAATGGCCTTCTGAATTGTAGTTTTGCTTTTCCCTGCATTGATTGTACCAAACTGTGGTGTTTGAACCGAACCAAGACTTCTGTGTACCGTTCCACCCCTACTCACCAGTAGTCAGTAAATATACCGGTAGCTGGTATTACGGCTTGTCACACCTCCTCCTGTCCCCACGGGGGCCAGCTGCAGAGTTGGAACCACCGTTCCTCAATGTTGTCTATTCCAATTGTCTTTATACTGGGTGCATCTCTATATCTATCTCATCTAAAGGCTGATTCAACAGCTTATCCACACTGTCAGGAATATAAGTCTGCAAAATGAAATCCCTTTTAAATTTGAATTAATTCATGTGTTTTATTTTATTTTCCAATAACCTGTTAATTTGAATACATGAGTCTAGATAATGTAATAATATGCCTTTTAAAAAAATTCTATGTGTATATTTGTCAATTGTAAACATTTTTAAATACAGGTTGTGGTCCAAAGGTGTAAAGTAACGTAAGATGAGGGAATTGATGTTGATGATGGAAGATTGATATAACCTTGTCTTTTTTCTCTCCGTCCAATCTCCAGCTGGACCTCTTTCTCTGTCTCTTGCTGCTGAGAGCGACCACCTACTGAGTGTCGAAGCAGAAACCCCCAGAGTAAGTGTGTCATGTCGAAATGAAAATCAGGACCTGGCCAGACCTGAAGCTCAGCAGCAGGAGAAGAAGGAGAGAGTGGATGAGGCCAGTACTCCGTGTCGGTACTCTCATCCTTTAGAACAAAGCCATGGAGGTGGTGGTCCAAACACAGACAGGGAAATGACAGACTTGACCGAAGAAGACGACAAAAGTTGTGTTGACTCTTTGTCTGCTGAGTCGAGTAGTAGTAAAGTTCCTGATATTGACACTGCACTGATAAAGAAACTAGATTCACCTAAAAATACCGGAGGGGAAGTTTTGTGTGGTGCAGCAGCAGACTGGAGGGGAGAGGAAGTGTTAGCAGCAATCAAACTGGAGGCTGAACCTTCCTGTTCTGAAGCTTTTCTGACATATCATTCTTTAGTTTCTGTCACTAGAGATGAGAGTCAGAGTAACAGCAGGTTGACTAACACAACCAGTCAGCACACAGAGAGTGAAGCAGCAGAGCTGGACACCAGCAGCTTGGACGACGACTCCTTCGATGACCTATTCTCCTCCCCAGAGGTGGCTAGGTCTCTGACAGCTCCTGCCAAACACTCCACAAATGGAGTCACATGCATGGAGGAGCCCATGTCATCTTCATCTTTGCCTTTCCCGTGCAGCTTTGGGAACCCTTCCATGTCCGACTCTCTAACCGTCTCCTCCTTCAGTAACGCCTCCTCTGACTCCAGGTGCACAAGCTTTTCCTGCAGCACAGAGCGAGCATTTAGCTGCCAGCACTGCGGCCGCCTCTTCTCAACCTCCAGAGACCTGGCGGTGCACCAGCGCTCCCACGCCGGGGAGAGGATCTACAACTGTTACCTGTGTAAGAAGCCCTTCGTCCACCCACACCAGCTGAAAACCCACCAGCGGGTGCACACCGGAGAGAAACCGTTCAGCTGCTCTCAGTGCGGCAAGCGCTTTTCCCAGTCCAGCCATATTAAGAGACACATGAGCGTCCACACAGGGGAGAAGCGCTACACCTGTAGCCTCTGTGGGAAACGCTTTTCACAGGCCTGCAGCCTTAAGGTACACCAGACTGTCCACACCGGAGAGAGACCATACAGCTGCACAAAATGTGGCAAAAGGTTCTCTGTGCTGGGGAATCTGGTTCGCCACCAGAGCGTGCACATCACCAAATAAAGGGACTGGAGTGAATCAGAAATATACAAGAAGTGAAATGTGCATATAAAGTCTGTAGGGCTCATAATGTCAGTTAGAATGTGTTCAGCTGACTCTGCATTTTGTCATTTATATAGTTAAACGTACAATATGTAACTTTTTGTCACTAGGGGTCTCTCAATCAAAACTATGGATGGTAAACACAGACTTTTGATTACGGGAAGTTGTAGTTTTTATTGTTAAACACCAGTGCCGATCTGATTTCCCATTCAAGTTTATTCACATTACATTTTGTAACATTTATTTATGTCACTAATAAAGTATCTGCGGTTTCCCCAACATATCTAAATTTCTATTGATTTGATTTGTATTGGTAGCTGACCAGTTAGCTAACTAGTGAGAAAGCAAGCTAACATTAGCCAGCAGCTAAAACCACACTGTCACAATACATTTCACGTCAATGTCACCGGGAAAACGGGGTTTGTTGTAACGTTACTCAACGACGCTGGGTGACGGATGTGGGCGAGGTTGTCCAAACGATCCGATGGTCAATGTTATGCACCAGCATAGGTCTCTCAGCTGCCCAGGATCTCCTTTTCACTTTTTGTAATCTTAAAGGTCCCATGGCATGAAAATGTCACTTTGAGGTTTTTTATGCACTAATTACTTTAATATGCATTCCCCCAGCCTGCCTTTGGTCCCCCAGTGGCTAGAAATAGCGATAGGTGTAAGCCCTGGGTATCCTGCTCTGCCTTTGACAAATTGAAAGCTCAGATGGGCTGATCTGGAATTGTGACCCTTATAGGGTCATAAAGGGCACGGTTTCCTCCCCTTTCTCTGCTTTGCCCGCTCAGAGAATTTGGCCCACCCATGGGAGAGAGACCTCATTGCTTTCAAACGAGCAATGTGGCATTTGGTCAAGACCACACCCCCACTCTCCTCAAGATGCTAGAGACTCAGAAATGGCAAATACTAAGGAAAGCTCAATGTGGGACTGGCTAAAGTGGCTGTACTTCTGTACCAAGGCTGAATTTTGGGAAAGAGACTTCAGATACAGTATGAGGGGACCACTAAGGTCTATGTAAAAGAGACTTCAGATACAGTTTTAGGGGACCACTAAGGTCTATGTAAAAGAGACTTCAGATACAGTATTAGGGGACCACTAAGGTCTATGTAAAAGAGACTTCAGATACAGTATTAGGGGACCACTAAGGTCTATGTAAAAGAGACTTCAGATACAGTATTAGGGAACCACTAAGGTCTATATAAAAGAGACTTCAGATACAGTATTAGGGGACCACTAAGGTCTATATAAAAGAGACTTCAGATACAGTTTTAGGGACCACTAAGGACTATATAAAAGAGACTTCAGATATACGGTATTAGGGGACCACTAAGGTGTGTGTATATATATATAAAAGCATCTAAAGAGCACCATGTCATTGGACCTTTAACTAGTTGTTATGGTGCCTAACCCCCCTTTTGTGGGGTTAATTTAGCTAACTGTAAAGACGGGCGCCGTTTGAGTGAGGCAGACAAACCGGGGTGTGCTAGCTGGTTAAATAAGCATTGGATTAGATGTCAATTTATACAGCCAACAATACTGATGAATTTATTCGTTGGTTAGCCCAGTGCTGTTAACCATGGTCAAAACAATCATACTTAAAATAACTTTAGAAGTGTGTTGAACGATGTAACCTTATAACGTTACCTACCTAGCATTAGCTAAAGTTGTTGCTAATGCTCATGCTTCACAAGTTAGCTGGTTTGATCGATATTGAAATCAATCAATATCTATAAATAAGGTCTCTGCTGCTGTGTTGCAAAGTGTTTATGTATCCAATGACAAAATGATGCCATGTGGCAGAAAAAAAGCAGTATTACAGTTACTGAGTATAAATTTCTGTGACAATGTACAATTTACAAGTGCTCTCGAACGTATCATCTTGGTGCCCATGTTGTGATGGCAGTTAGTGGAACCAGAGGGGTCAAAGGTTATATGATGCCACTGGCAGGTGACTATAGGAAAAGTCCCACGTCCGAAATATAATTAGAGATTTTTCTAGGTTTAAATATAGTTGGAAACACTTGGGACAGTCTAAGTACGTGACTCAACAAAATACTGTATATAACACAGGTTTGTCATTTAATGCAGAAATGTTACATATTGTACCTTTAATGTTTACAATAAAATGTATATATTGCCTCCAGATTGTTTTCCATTTTTGTTAGAAAATCCATCACCCAGAACAGAGGGAAGCATCCTGAATCAGACTTCACTGCATCATTATAATAAAACATTCATAATACTTAATCACTAAATTTGACAAGAAACAAAAGAATAAAAAGTGGTAACACCAGATATCGATGCGATTTAGACTTCTCTTTAATTCACTCACTTTTAATTTTGCAGTTCACAAATGATTATGTAATATGTTCTGGGTCTACTAATGTCTTCAAATATGTTGCTTTTCACAATGTGATGACAAAAATCACAGTTCTTACAGTATACTTTTTCTGTAGGTGTTTTGCCTATGTTGCCTATGCTGGAGAGTTAGACACACGAGGTACTACAACAATCTGGGTAGGGGGAAGTGAAACAAGGGGACTATATTTATACACTGGACCTGGGGAAGACGACTACACACTGGTGATACACATTAGGGTGGGGACAGGTAATCACAATGGTGGGAAAACAAACAGATGGGAAGATAAGTGACCTGACATGCAAACAAACAGTAAATTTAAAATAAAACAGGAAGTCAATTACAAAATAAGAGCGTGAGGTGGACGTGACAAGTTCCTATACAGTTTGAACAAGTCAATTTTAATTTGGACCTGGTTAGCTCAGTATATAGGCACAAAAGTCAAACCTTTGACAAAGCTCAAATGCAATTTTTGGAACGGGGCGTGTCTGGGAGGTTCACTACTGGGTCTGGTTGTGAGAGTGGGAGTGCGTCTGTAGGCGTTAAGGCCCTGACACGCCAAGAACTAGTGGCTACAAAGGCCGACGTCGCCTTTACGCCCTGACACACCAACCCTATGGCAAAGAACTAGTAGCGACCCTCTTTTACACATTGAATATATGTTTAGTGACCCTCTTCTGCTGTTGAGGAAGGGCTGGCAATGCGAGACTAATGTACCAATGACCAACAAAAGAGTAAGGTTGTTTGACCTATTGGGAACCAAACTCTTAAAGTGGACCAACAGAAAAAGCCTTTCAAACCCGAGTCCTGGGACTCAGTTCTTTTTGTGTTCACTTTGTCAGTGAAAGAGTACTCATCTCTATTTCTATTCTACTTTGGCTCCGATTGGGCCCCAGGGCTTCAACGCATTGTCATAGACAACATGAATCTGAAGTGTGTTGGGTTCACAATGCACAGGTGAAGAGAACCAAACAGGGTGGCAGTCTGTAGGGAGTTGGCTCAAGTCCCTGTACAGACCAAGACCAGAGTGTGGACTGGTAGCTGGAGAGGTGCCAGTTCACCTCCTCTTGAGTAAGAAACCAAACCCCAAACTGCTTGGGGCGCCTGTCCAGCAGTCGCAACCCCCTCACTCTGACATCTCTCCATTTGTGCATGTAAAGGACCTGAGCATGTGTGACTTCTAGGCTGGTGTCTTCTAACAACAAAGAGAGATACTTTTTTAATTAAAGTGAACCACAATCAGACCTACGGGTTGTTCCAGAGGAGTATTCACATATGCACAAAAATGCTGACTAAAAAATAAAACAATACAGAAAATACAAATATAAAGAAAAGGTGAAATGGAATGTAAGGGTTTTCCCTTACATTCATAATACATCAGCTATAAAGACTCAAAAAAGTCTAAAATTCAATTCTGAAGTGAGTAAAAGCTGGCCGAGATTTAGAAAATGTTTATGGATATGAATATTCCTATGTAGTATTAATATGTTGACAATACTATGTATTGTTTAGTTTTTTTTATCATACTTAAGAATAACATATTTTGCTTCCAATTTAATTACGTGATTCTTTTGAATATTGAAATAGTATTCAATTTTCTTCCGTAACTCCACAGAATGCTGACACTCCCAGAATAAATGTATAATAGTTTCTTCTTCAATTTTACAAAATTCACATGTATTGTCCACAGCCACAAATCTTAAAACAAATTGGTTAGTGGGATGAATATTTAAAAATGTAATTCTTTCAGTTTATGGGGAATAACAAATTTGTACAGTAGAAGCCATGTTGATTCCCAGTGAATGTTAGAATAAAAAGAGTTCTTTTGATGTAGAAATAATTCATAATAATTCAATTGGTGCATTTATGAATTTTAATATTTTTTCCATTAACAAAGAAATTTGGATCCAATGCTTGCAATTCTTGTCTCTCAGAGTGACATTTCACTATTGAAGAACTCCACTATATTATTTATTACCATTTTACATTCTTTCTAGGAAAGATTTCAGATCTAAGAAATTCCTCATAACTAAGAAGTTGAGCTTCATCATTTTGTTAGTCTGCAAAAAAAGTATATTCCTATCAAGCAAGTGTTGTAGATACTTATTCTTCCTGGTTATGAATTCATTGTTCCATTTGATAGTTCTGTGTGGAGAAAAATTATGAATAAAGCCTAATTTTGCAGCGTTAAGCACTGGTTGATGAACAGCTTTTGCAATACTTTCATTTCATTAAAACTACATTGTAAAACAACTGGAAGGCATCCTTTTTTTGCCAAAATGGTCTGTGGAATGAAGTTCCAAAGGAATTTTGGAACTTTTAAACATTACTTTATCCATTTCATTCTAAAGGTGTTGTTCACATCCATGAAGTCTAATATGTCCATAGGTTCTACGGTGGCATATCTTTTTCCAAATAAAAATAATTAAAATGTTATGTATTTCTTCACAGAGGGATTGATGGATAAACATAGATTGAGTAGTGTGAATTATTATAGAGATAGCCATCCGTCCACTTTACTCAGAAGAACTTTACCTAACGTGGACAGATCTCTCTGAAGCCTTCACATTGAACTGATTTTGAGTTTTCTGTGTATAGTGAAGTGATGCTGAACAACAAACTGACGTCATCAAGAAGCGACTCTCGCCCCTCAAAGAACCACAACATTCTAGAGCACAGAAAAGAAAGGCAGACAGTGAAACAGTCAGCAGTCAGTCACATATCGTGTCAGTCTGTTCACGCCCGTGCGCCGCCGCCGCCGCCGCCGCCGCCGCCGCAGCAGCCGTCTACCGAGCGCATCCGTCCGTGCAGGAACAGACAGACAGACAGACAGACAGACCTGGCAATGATGGCGGACTGCGTTGGCTTTCAGGCGCAAATCGCCTCGATTATAGAGATATTGGCCAATTCGGCAGTGGCGGAGATCTGCAAACTGGTGGACGATGGTTACGCGGCGCTGCGCTCCCAGATGGACCTGGAGCGGGAGAAAAGCGAGAAGGAGAACGATGCACTGCGGCAGAAACTGCGAGAAATAGACGTCAAGGTGCGGAACGACGAGAGGAAGATGAGGAGACGAAATCAGCGGGAGGAAATGCACGCCGTTCATTTTAGGCCACCCGAAGGTAAATAGATATAGATGGCAAGAGGCAGGGCTGCAGCTGGCCTGCTGGGTTGCACCACCATTGCTTCATTACGTGTGAGGGAGTCATGGCACAGATCTGTCCTCGTTAAAGGCTTATTAATAAGAATATATGCGTATTAATAAGCCGATGCATTCAGTATTTACCACGCAGTAGTGGGCCTGTAGTAGCTGTGTGTTTCCATCCTGCTCTAACTTGTCATCATGTCTGAGCACACACTACCATGCTCCAGTGGCACTGTGGACCTCAGCATCATACATGCACAGGGTGTCACATGTGTGGCAGGCTGGCCAAAATGACAGTTATATTTCAATGACATGCTGTTAGTTTTGGCCTCATTTCTCCAAATTTAGCGAGACATTACATTGCATAACTCCCTGCTGCTGGGCTCATATTAACCTGACTCCTTCCCCTCTGTTCTATGTGTACAGTTTTTCTCTGCTGGTGGAACTTGGCCTCATTTAGTCTTATGGTTATTTGAGTGAACACATCCATTTATTATAAAGTAATAGGCCTATAAGCATACAACTAAAATAATGAATGTTGTAAAACTAGATTTTGATAACGTGAGCTTTTTTATATTAGCTGAACACGTGGTTCATTGATGTTTGCTGTATCGCTGTATGTACTTTGTCCACAGCAATCCCACCAATAGGTCCCAAAACGCCCCAGTTAGAGAGTAAATGCCATAAAGATATTCTTTGTAAATCTTTACAATCATTCCCAAAAGAACTAAACAGGCCTGCTTCATTGCACCATGTTGCTATGGTATGTTATATTGTCACTACTTGATGTTTTTTTTTTACATAAGAACTGACCATTCAAGACAGCACAGGATTATAGTCTGAAGGACTGTAAGCTATTCAGTAGCTTATTCATTATTACTTTGAAGGTTGTACTTGCTAAATGATGACACAGTTATCCAAAATCACACAAGTTCAAAAGGCAGGAAAACCTGTGGACGTTACTTGCTCAGTGTACTGATATTTTTCAGAAGCTGAAGACCATCAGCCCGTGGTGCCGCCTCTTCCCGTCGTCTCTGAAGACAAACCCGTTCATCACATTTCAAAGGTAAAGATTAATCAGCAGATTTTTTTAAAATAAGTTCTATTGAGTTACAGCTATTTCACAGTGATACAGTAGGTAAGGCATTCATTTATCCTCTGGGAACATAGAAATGAAGGCAATGGAGATGACACACTGACAGGTGACCTGCTCATTTATATAATAAAACACAATGGTGCCTGAAAATGGAGAATTATAAAAACAAACATGCCGAGAGAATGTATGGAAACTCTGATCCGTATGAACATCTTTAGAGACTGGAAATTCGCGACCCAGATGTTGAGTTGGTGACTTGAAGCCGGACTGTATGCGAGAGGAATCCTTATATAATAATAGTAATATATTTCACTTTTTATCACACTCTACTTTTAGATCCACTTTTTCGTAAACATTCAAACCAGCAGTGTTTTTGTGCTGTTCTAGTGACCATTACTATTCCTTAAGCAACTTTCAAATGGCAAAAGCTATAACATACATATATACTGTATATGACGCATGCCTTTGGTGTGGGAAATCTGGGTTCAATTCCCACTGTGATTCATCAATGAATGTGTCCCTGAGCAAGACACTTAACCCATAGTTGCTCCAGTGGCCTCTGACATACAGAACTGTGCAAAAGTAGAGGATCACAAAGGGGGAGAGAGTGGAGGAAACGGGGAACTCTAACAGCGCTAATGGCAACAATGCAAAGAGAGCATTAGTTATCGATTTTTACTACCCGTACAAATAGTTTATTAATAGGGTATATTAAGCCCCCACCTGATGAATGCAGATCCATGTCCATGTCCATGTCGTGTTCCAGCTGCTTTTTCATGTATCACAGCAGGACAAAACCAAGGGGTTGCCATTGGTGAAGCAGGAAAAGGTGGAGAAAGATGACTGCAACCTGGACCTCAAGGTGGAGGTCAATATCAGGGCAGAGTGTGGCCTGTCTACTGGTGAGTGTGGCTCTTCACTGTACATGATTAAATACATGATTATATTCATGTTTACTCTGGTTTTCATACAATGAAAGCAGAATATGAAGAAAGACCTCCCTAATTATTACAAATTACTAGTGGCAGCAGACATTTTTCTGTCCTTGACCAGGTAACCTTAAGTTTAGAATATTATGTGAGACATATCACAGATATCACAGATATGTCTCACGTATAAGTCAAGAATGAACCTCTATGGTCTATTAATTTGGCTTCCAAAAGAGGGTAAGACAGAAGGGAACAGAAATGCTGTTGACTAAATGTACATGTGGCGTGGTGTCTAAGTAACTAATTTAAACAAGGACTATTATATGATATATGTCCTTTATTTTCATTTTTTATATAACCTTTATTTATTCAGAGCAGGTTTACTGAGAGGCAGCCTCTCTTTTGAAACGCCGACCTGTCACGCTCATACCTGGAAGCTGCCCAGTGCAACCACAGTCTGATCGGCTGCCACTAAGCAGCTCCATCAGAGCGCTTTTGAGGTTTAGGGCCTTGCTCAAGGGCACCACAGTGTTGTTAGTGAGGGAGAACAAGCGCTGCTGTTTCACGTTCGCCACCCAGATTTTATCCTGTTGGTCTGGGGATTGAACAGACGACCTCCCGTCACAAGCTCTGTTCTCTTCCCTCTGCTTCTTCAGTCTTTTGCTCTCTCCATCACGTTTGCATTTGCGCGTCCAGCTTTCTCCTTTGCGCTGGTACAAACCTTTCAAGGGTACATCCCCACTGGCTAAAGTTTTTTGACACTTGAGTGACAGCTCAGTGGCTGACCTAACGTTTTAGTGAGGCTGACGTTAGAACGACACCCTAAACAGTGGATTACAACAATATGATTTTGTTTCAGTGAGGGATCTTTTAAGAATACTTGAGAAGTTTTGATTGGACTTTAAGGCACAAAAATAATTCCATATTTAACCAGCTAAAAGTTCTGTTTTTACCAATAACAGACTCAAATTGTTAGTATAAATGTCTGACATTATGGAAAGGATCTTCTATAGAGGATAAGAAGTAAGTGCCTATTTTTCTGTCTGTAATGGACCCAAACACATTTAACTTGTTATGCAGAAAAAACATGTGAAATATTATCGATTTCCAAAAGTTATTCAAAACCAGGGAGAGGAATGCCAGAAGTTATCAGAGGAAAGGAGGCGCTTTTGGTTCTAAAAGTCCTAACTCACTCAGGTAGTGTAGATAGCAAAACGGGGCTCTTTGAAAGGAAAAAAACAAAACAATTGAGAGTCACTTGGCTACACCTTGAGTATCGACATGATGTCATACAGTTAAGGTTAGGTTGATTAAAGACATTATTGCATACTCATTTTCACAACACAACGGTCAATGATGACTTAGTACTGCGTTTCCCTCACTCATCCACACACCGTCTGGTTATAGGCCTCCAAACCTTTGTAGGATTTAAGGTGTGCAGCTGTGTATGGGCTTGGTGAGAAAAGCAGGTAGTATATAGTATACTAGATAGTATGTATCGGGATATGCAACTAAAGGGAGAAGAGGGAGCCAACTCATAGGGATCTGCACCGCTAATAAACTGTAATTTCTAAAAAAAAATCACGCCTTTTCTTGTGGTCCAAGTCCTTCCCTATGTGCCTTTGCATCTTGGATGCTTTTCTGTTGTTTAGACATGGCTACATTCACTTAAACCATCCAAAGTGCTAAAAACTCCACTGTACTCCTTTCAGTTGTTTACACCAAGTGCCTCCAATATGGCGGCGCATCCAGGTTACTGCCCGGAACGTGACGTCGGGGAAAAGCCTCTATTGGAAGTGCAGTGTTAAGTTAAAGTCCAATAAGTCCTTTGTCAAACCGTAGCAATGTGTCCCAGGCCAGGATAGGAAACTAACTAACTATGTAAAGATCAACAAGCCACTGACAGACACGTTCAAATTTGATTATTTTGCAGAATCCTGAGCCTTTTTGGTGAGGTTACTAGGAAAACTCAGACCAGAGTAGTTTCATTCTCCTTAAAACAGGTTTTATGTTTATTTTTAAAGAACTATGCAAAAAAAAAAAATTTCTCTGTCCCCCACAACTTCATTGCAACAAATCCCGTGCAAACAAAAGTTATCTCTGCGCAATCTGTCCTCCATGTCCGCTATTTTGTCTTTCAGTCGGGCATGACACACAGTAAGCCTTTTCTCATACGCAGAAAGCCAGGTGTCTGTCTCCGCCAAACGAGTCTCACTCTTCTCAACATAATCCATACACTTTCAAACATCAGTCTGTATGGCAACCATCTCACCAGAGCCTGTGTCTTGCTTGTCAACTGAGCCACCACGTCTTCAACAAGTGCAGGATAGCCTCCTTGATATAGCGTTGAGTTCGCCCCCATCACATTGTGTAAAATACTTTTGAAAACCTAAAAAGTTGACAGAAACGTTTTAAAAAGTAGCATAAAACATGTGTTTTATTAAATTTCAGGGGGCCCACTGTGGAGCAATGATCCACTACCTTTCAATCCTGTTTCAGGGTTGTCTTCCGCCATGGACATGGTTGTCAAGGGCCAACCTCATGGTGAAGATGCAAACTTAAAGCACTTTGTTAGAAGACAGTTAGAAAATCGTCAGTTCAGTCAGGATGTTTGCTGTGGGGGAGGAGAGTGATTATTCCCTTGTCATTATGAGTCAAAGTATTGCAGCAACTTCATGCAGGACACAGTGGAATAGTGAGAATGGAGGACATAGCAGGAAACTATTTTTGGTGGACCGACAGATTCAACAGATAGCTGAAGGTTGTTAATTGTTCAAAAGGTTTGAAAGAATTCGCCACTAGCTCCTCTTCATCCCTGAGAGTATCCAAAAGAGCCATTTCATTGTGTGCACATTGAATCAACTCCTAAAGACTCCTACCATGCCTACAGAACTGTCTTGTGGAGATTCTTCAGATGCATAGAAAAACACGTGAGAGGAGAGAAGATGTTGTGTATGTTGGGCTGTTCTCTATTCCATAGTTAAGATACACATGATGGATTCTGGGTAACTTCAGTTTACATTGTTGGTGTTAGCCATGCTGCTGTAAAGATCTGCCGTTGGGCTAATAAACGGTTAATATTCCGTCATTGTCCGTCTTATGATTGTTATATTTAGTAACATAAAACAGGGAAGAATATAACGAAGACCCTTTTTATTTAACCAGAAACCGCTCCGAAATCGCCATTGCGTTATAATTAGTTATAGCATATAGTTTTAGACTGCTGGGGGACTTCCTTTGACACACTGAGCTCCTCTCTCCCCTCTTTCCATCTGTGTGCATCCATGTTTTCAGAAATGCTTGTTACCAACCTAGCTCTGGGGAGACTATTCCCTGGAGCCTTTATGTTTTTTCTCAGCAGTTTACCTTAGTTTAGGGTGGCACTGTATCATGGTTGCAGATGTGGCTGTGGTTCTGCTCAGCACCCTGCTACTACAACTACTATTTGTAGTCATAGTTCCATTATCTTTATTGTGACTTTTATTACAGCTGTTCATCACACCCCCAACCGGCACCGTCAGACTCCGCCTACCTAGAGCCTGGGTCTGACAGGTTTCTTCCTAAAATGGAGTTTTTTGTTGACACTGTCACACTAAATGCTTGCTCTTAGGGTAATAACTGGAATTGTTGTTCTTTGTACATTTTAGAGTGTCGTCTAGACCTACCTTATCTGTAAAGTGTATTCTTGTGATTTGATTTTAGATTAAAAAAATACAAAAATGCACGTATATCAGAAAACAATTTTTTTTCAAAACAACTTTGATTTTCTGTGGTAGCAGGGAAAACTGGGTTTACACTGAGTAGAACATTTTAGCTGGGAACAAACCTAGATTTATCCCAAAGTCAATTTTATTTCTAGTTTTTGATTGTACTCAATTCATTCTTTTCCTGTCAATTCTCATCAGCCCTCTCTGTCTGGCTTTCTTTAAATTTCTCTTTTTTCTTTAACTTTTCTCACCCTGTTCCCCTGTGTCTTCAGCCATGGAACCTAGTGAGGAAACCCCTCCCAGTGATATTGTTCTTAACACCAGTGTCGCAAACAACACCTCCACCACCACCCAGCCTCCAACCTCTTCTTCCCCCACTGATGCCACAATGGACCTGACCTGCAGGCCTCGGGCGAAACGTAAAGCTGCCATACTTCTGAGCAACAGTTTGACATCCAGCAGTGGAGGGGTCACGGCCTCTGAGGCTACTCGCAGGGACTTTGGGGGGACCCTAATAGAGGGTGCTCTGAAGCCAGAGATCCAGACGGATGATGCTACAGAAGATGAACATCCCTCTCAGCTGTCAGCCGCTGTAGCCTCCGATGAGCCCAGCCCCGATCGCCTCAACAGTCTGGGCCTGGACCTGGCCTGGATGCAGGAGAGGGTCAGCCATCTTGGTGCAGCATACGCAGTTGCACAGCTGGGTTTGGGGAACACAGAAACTGGCCACCCCTCTGCTTCCTTCCCCTCGCAGGGTGGAGGGGACAGTCTAGATGGCCCTCCAACCATGCTCTACACAGGTGGCGCTCATGAAATGGCTGCTTTCGCCGCCTCCTTCGACATGGCCGCTGCCGCAGCTGCTGCTGCTGCTGTCGTGGCTGCATCACCTCCCCCGCCTCATCCGCCCCCTCCCACTACAGCTCCTTCTGCCAACACGACAATCCAGAGGCGGCCTTACGGTAGCAGCGCTGCTGCTGCTCAAGAGCCCATGGTGTGCGCTGTGTGCGGGCGCATCTTTCCCAGCGCAGCCGCCCTGGAGCTGCACCAAAGGGTGCATACAGGGGAGAGGCCCTACACCTGTCCCCACTGTGGGAAGGGCTTTGCCCAGCCCAACAACCTGCGGGTCCACCTCCTCATCCACACTGGAGAGAGGCGTTATCGATGTACACTGTGTGGGAAGAGTTTCATCTCGTCCAGCCACCTGAAGAGGCACCGCACTGTCCACACGCAGGAGAAGCCCTACAGCTGCTCACGGTGCGGACAGTCCTTCAGCCAAATGTGTAGCGTTCGCAGACACCGACAGCAGTCCCAGTGTGGTTTGTAGACTGACCGCTGGAGGAGGTGGATAGCATCTGGAACTGATCCTCATCTAGTTTGGGGGCTATGACGGGTGAATGATTAAAATCCTGTACATGGAAATTCTAGCATTTTATGTAAGCACGAACAATAAGCAAGGCTGTATCCTGTGATGTCATGGCACGTAGCGTTGATATATGAATTCTGTTTTTTTAAGGCAAAGGACATGATTGTCCCTAAAGCCCTCTCAACCTTTTCCTACTCCTTGTTTTAAACTGAGAGGGGGTCACAGAGTGGTAAAAGAGTGCCTAAGACTAAATCCATCAATTTGTCATTAAATCGTGTTGTTTGTATTTACACACAGTTATGTTCAGAAAAATAGCAGTGTGTTTAAAAAAAAAAGTGAATATTGCTCAAAACCTTTAGAATAGCTTTTAATTCCATTGGGAACAATGCACATTCAATTCCAAATCAAGACATGAATTTGGTCATGTCTTGATCAAGTTTGTGTTCTACCTTTTCAGAAATTGAAGAAAAAGAAATATTAGGCTGTTCAAAAAATAGCAGTATTTGCATTTTTCTTCACAAACTCAAACATTTATTGTATAAAATGAAAAATATCTCAAGGGTTTGCTATTTAGTTGCATAACCATTATTTCTGAGAACTGCTTCACATCTATGTTACATGGAGTTGTCCAACATCTGGCACTTGTGGACAGGTGTTCCAGCCCATTATGATTGAAATACATTCCACGATTCTTCTGCCTTACTGGGTTTTGCCTCAGAAACAGTATTTTTGATGTCACCCCACAAGTATTCTATGGGATTGAGGTCCAGGGTTTGGGCTGGCCACTCCATAACATCAGTCTTGTTCATCTGGAACCAAGACTTTGCTCGCTCACTGGTGTGTTTTGGGACATTGTCTTGTTGAAAGACCCATTTCAAAAGCATTTCCTCTTCAGCATAAGACAACATGAACTCTTCAAGTATTTTGATGAATTGAAACTGATCCATGATCCCTGGTATGTGATAAATAGGCTCAAAACCACAGTATGAGAAACATCCCCATAACTTGATTTTGCACCACCATGCTTTACTGTCTTCACAGTGTACTGTAGCTTGAATTCATTGCAGGGGGGCCCTTGCACAGTCTTTCTGTGACCCCTAGACCCAGAAAGAAAAATTTTGCTCTCATCAGTCCACAGAATGTTGCGCCATTTGTCCTTTGACCAGTCAGTGTGTCCTTTTGGCAAATTTCCATTTCAGTGCATGTCTTTTTATCAGCAATGGGACTATCTGGGAGCTTCTAGTTGATAGCTTGGCTTCACATAGCCTTCTTCTGATCGTAACAGAACTCACAGGTAACTTTAAGTCTTCTTTGTTTTTCCTGGAGCTGATCACCTTTGCCTTTTCGGCTATTCTTCCATCCATTTGAATGGTAGTTGACCGTTTTTTCCCCCACATGGTTCATGCTTTGGATGCCATTTTAAGGCATTTGAAATCATTTTGGCTGAGCAGCCTATCCTTGTCTACACTTCTTTATGTTTTCCCCTCTCCAATCAACCTTTTAATCAAAGGCCGCTGTTCCTCAGAGCAATGTCTAAAAGGAGCCATTTTGCTAAGTATTTCATTGTGAATTGCCCTATAACCAGCATGTACAACATATGGTTCCTCCCTTCCTTAAATATGGTCCATAATTGACACCTGTTTCTTCACAGAATCAGTCACCTCACTTATTGAACATGCCCCTTTCAATTACAGATTCACTTACACAGAATGAGCAGCATGCATGTCATGACTGTTCTATGACTCTACAACACTTACTAGTTAATTATTTGCCATTTAGAACGATGTATGAGGTTAGTGATGTTGGACTGCTATTATTTTGAACACAACTGTAGCTAACAATTTGACTGATGATGCTGGGATACTGCCCTCATCACAGTGTACCTGCACTGTTCACGGACCACTTTGTCAAACATGATGAACAGAACATGAATATTTTGAGCACCTTACAGCTCCATAGTATTATTGTAATGAGTTGACTTATAATATGAATTGACTTAAAATACAATTAAAGTTCATCCAACGTTAAGCAAAACAAAAATCTATTGCGTTATACTACTGTGATTTCCAGATTTACATTTCCAGAGACTTCCAGCTGTTGTTTTTTTTAGGACCGCTGGCACTACCAGACTTAATTTCTCTCACTGTAAAGTGTCAATATCAAAGGATGCTGAGTCATATTCAGTGGAGTTCTTTTTTGACTGGAAGCAGGGAGAACCTGTTAGCTTATGCCTTGTTTCCACTGTATCGTACGGTACTGCTTGACTCGACTCACTTATTTGGAACCAATACTTTTATCTTTTCGTTTTCCATTGTGACGCTGCGCAAAAGTGCCGTGACATTATCTTCCAATTTTGCTCATGGAAAACAAAAAGAGAGAGTCGAGTTGAAAACATGCCATTAGTTAGCTTAGCTCAGTCAAAAGAGAAATAGCTACACATTCCAACAACAACAAAGCTGTCTTAAGTGGTATGTTTATGTAGGAAACATATGTAGTAATGAAAAGTAGAAGATGTTATTTTCACTGAGCGAGTGACAGCACACAGCCTTTCTGTCTCCTTAGAGAGGCAATTTGTATCACAGCACAGAGACAGACTGCAATTGCCTGGGGCCCCCAGCTAAATGGGCCCCAAACAGTTATAGATTTATTATGATGATTAGATATAAAAAAATATTGAATTATGTTACTATTCTGATTCATTCTACCCCCCAAAAAAACTTGCAAAAGGCCCCCAAAGCACTTAAAAAATATGCAACTCAACTATTTCTAGTAATTACCTACTGTGTAAGCATTGTACTACATTCACCTGATTACCTGAAATGTTATTTCTGGAATGCAGGACTTTTACTCTGTGGTGTTATAATTATATGTATACTGTATATACTAATAATAGTTGTTCTTCAACCTCTGGCAGAACCACCATTCCCAGCATTAGTGCCATTAGTATTGCAAACTAACACCTTTTGAGGTTTAGTGGCAGTGTGGGGCTGTTCCTGGAGCGGTCGGCTCCTGCTCGTTGACTCCAGGGAAGCAGACTTTTTTTTTTTTTTGTACCACTAGTATATCCAACACCTGTAAAACACACTTAGAGGAGATATTCATTAGCAATTAGTTTGCTGGTAACCCTCGTTAGATGACATGCTGCACACAGTCAGCAGAGCCTTGAAGCCCCGCCCCCACTGCGCACAGAGCAGTCCCTTGTTTTTTTTAGCGTCTTGCTTTACATTTTACCCTTTCACTAACTGGAAATGTTGGTATTGGCAGTGGTAGAAGAACTACTCAAAACAGTTTTTCTGAAGTTAAACTATTAACTATTAAATAATGCACAGTACAAGTTCTGCATTCAATTTTTTTTTTCTTTTTCTAAGCACTCAGCACAATGTAGGCTTTTCAATGTTTTGACAACTGTTTAATGTTCCATATGATGATCATAAATGACCTATAACAGCAAACGTGACTAACGGTGAAAAGAACGCTATTTATTTTAATAGTTTTTATTAATGCCTTTGCCCAGGTCTGATTTTCCCCGCAAAGCCCGAATTATTTTCTGCAGGTAGATTGCTACAGAGCACACATTCTGATGGGTCAATAGATTTTGGGTGTAACACCTGACAAGCCTGTGTTGTTTTTTTACAGTCAGGTAAATAGTAGCAGGAGATTTCTTTATATAGGTCTAATAGTATTTTAATGTTACCTTAGAAGTTATCTGCTGTAGTTGTGGATTATACTGAGGTTGGACCATCCCAGGAAAAAAGGAAATTAAACGCAGAACAATTTAAAGTAACAGACGGAGACAATTACGGGATTGTGCAGGATTCAAAAACATCCCTGAATTGGCCCTCAGGTATGTAACATGCAGATTTTATTTATAAAATAAATTTACAATGCGTGATATGGTTGTACGTCTATAGGTACAGGAGGAGGTTTTTATTTTTTCTAGTCCGTGATTGTGTTGGACTATTTGTTAAAGCCAAGGACAAAAATTGGATGCAGGCCTGATTTACAAATAGATGATGTATTTGTCACATACAGTCCACTCTGTTACTCATATTAGCTGTTTCCATCCACTTGTTTGCAATTATCTGAAGTTCGGTAAGAAAACTTGTGAATAAAGCTGGTGAAAGTGTGCTTCCATCCAACAGCTTTAAAGCCAATAAAAATCTGTGAGTAATGACGTCACATGCTGTTTTACGATCCAATTAGTATATCGGATTGATTTGAGACACTTTAAGGTGTTTCCATTCATTTTTGCACTGAATCGCACAACATTCAAGCAAACATTTGCAAACAAAGTTTTTCTAGACATATCAAGCTATATAAGAAAACAACGACACTATCAACACATCGCTATGGGGATGCAGACAACTTGCCATTTATTTTCCCTCCGGCACCGCTGCGAGACAACTCTCTTTTGACACGTGTCTCGCTGTTTGAGCGCCTTCCGTGTCCTAACGTTTGTTTTCCATTTCCTTCGCGACTTCCTGATAAATTATGGAATTTCTCAGATTTTTACTATCTAAAATAGCCCTCATATTTTGCTCGTAAATTAAATTCAAAAAGTCTCGTCTCCTTGTTCGTCCACTTATATCTGTTGTTGTTGACCCCGCCATGTTTGCAAAAATATGGAATAATGGAAATACTGGGCGGAAATAAACTAAAACTTCTTCTTCTTTGTTTTGTGGCGGGTTGCAACCATAAAATAACCTAAAACTTTATCGCATTTTATTATAAAATGATTAAAACGTGTGGATGGAAACAGCTTCTGTTACGGTGTACTTAATGAGTATCCCTCTGGAGACAGCTTGGTTTTGAATCGTAAATGTTGGCACTTTAACAATTGAACACATTTTGCAGTGCAAGCCTGCAATGTCAATCGAAAGTGGGTTTCCATTTAAAGGCTTTAAATATAATTCGGATAAAAACCTGTGTGTAATGATCTCATGCTGTTTTCCAATCAACTTGGTCTAATTAATTATTTTGACACATTTTAAGGGGTTCCATTCATTTCCGACTTGAACAAAGTTTGCTAGCCAAAATGGATCTTGCCATAGATTAGTATTTCACAAATTCTAATAGTGCTTATGCCATCAGCTAAAAGCAACATATCAACCTATGAGAAGACAATGCTATCAAAACATTGCCATGATGATGCAGACAAACGTAAATGCAAGATCGATTGTAGAAATACAACGATCTAAAATAGCTGTTGTATTTTGCTCATAAATTAAAATTAAAAATTCTCTCCTCTTTCATCCACTTATATCTTGCTTTGTCGACAACCGCCATGTCTGCAAAGACAGCAGAAATACGTAGCAGATATGAATAACGCTTTTCCTCTGTTTCATAGCTGGTTGTAGTCATAGAATGATCTCAACTGTAATCGCAATTCATCATTGGACTCTAGGCTTGTTTTCAGAATTGGGAAATTAAATCTGAATATTTCTTTTTTGATATAAAGCCAAATTGATACAATGTTTTAAATCCCCTTCCTTAACTTTTCACAGGTTGAAGCCTGAGGTGTAACAGTCTTTTTAATGTCAATCATTATTTGTTCTCAATTAAAAATCAAAGAAAAAAGGACTGTAAAAACATTTAAACTAAAATATATATCAGAGAGTTGTGTTTGTATGTGTAAATGTTTGGATGTAATTGGCACTAGCTATAGGTTGCAAAGCCAATGAATATTTTGCCTTTTAGTACTCCTTCATGACATGTTCCGGTGTTTAAAAATGTATGGGTATCATTAAACATGTAAAAGGTTTGCAATGAACTGGCATTATTTCTGTGGTTGTTATCTCATACATATAGTGGACCGGAACTTCTCTATCATCTAAACTCTGTGAGAATCTGTTGTTTTCAGAAATTAACAAAAAAAGGAGAAAAGAATTATGACAGGGGAGGAAGTTAGGCTATTTGTCTTTCAGTTGTCAAAGAAAGTATATAATACCAACCCCCAGTGGTTGATTCTAATGATGTAGAAGACCAATGTTAGGCTTAACATGTCAGACATGTAAACTTGTGTTAAAATGTGACTTCAACGTATACAAGTAATTAAGGTTACAGATCTTTTCACATCACACTTCAGTCCTACAAACAGTCGCTCAGTCTCCCATTAATTTCTATTGACGGCTGCATGATGGAATTCAGGCATTCATTGCCTGTTTCTTTGCGACCTTCAGCCAATAGTTCAAATAAGAATAACAGTGCATATTGTGGGATAGTCTTTTCTCAAAGGTATTCATGGTGTCGCACTTGTATGCCCATTCAAAAAGGAATGGAAGTCTCTTAGTGGTCCCTAATACTGTCTCTGAAGTCTCTTTTATATAGACCTTAGTGGTCCCCCAAAACTGGATCTGAAGTCTCTTTTATATAGACCTTAGTGGTCCCCTAATACTGTATCTGAGGTTTCTTTTATATAGACCTTAGTAGTCCCCCAATACTGGATCTGAAGTCTAGCTGTTCTTGGGAAACAGAAAAGTCTTTAAAAAAAAACACTAGACTCCATGTAGATAAATAGTCATTTTAGCATCGATAAACACACTTCATTCAGAATCACCAGAAACCAAATAAAACTGGGAAAAGATGTTTTTGGTCTTCTGTAGACTTTTCAAACCATGACAACTCTAGTGTTGGTTGAAATAAACACATACTTTACCTATTTACATGTGAACATGAATTGTTATGAATTGATACTATAAATAAAAGTAAAATTGAAATTGAAAATATGTTGGCTGTATACACTCTAAAAGTACTATTTTTTTTAAATGGACTCTGGTTGGATTAGCTCTAGCTACTTCATAGCTGTTTCTGGTAAACAGAAAGGTATTAAATAGGTTTTCAAAAGTTCTATCTCTGAAGGGTTAAAACTTGTATTACTTTTAATTAAGTTTTATTGCTATTAGTATGTGTACCAAGTAGTAGGCACACTCTGCGGAATTTCCGCAGAATTTTCTAGTTTTATAATTTATATTGTTTACTGATCCCCAGGAGGGAGATTACAATTTACACTCTGTTAGTAATCACTACACACAGGCCTGAAATACACATGCATGCTCAGGACCTATTCATGCACAAATGTAGAGATGTCAGAGTGAGTGGGCTGCCAGCTTGACCAGCACCCTGAGCGATTGGGGGGGGGGGGGGGGGGGGGGGGGGGGGGGTCAGTGTCATGCTCAAGGGCACCTGGCAGTGCCCAGGAGGTGAAGTAGTATCTCTCCAGCTACTGATCCACACTCCGTACTTTGATTGATCTGTATGGCAGCAGCTCAGGAGACTATGGAGATGTTTTAACATACAGTATGTATGCATATTAGTAATGCCTTCACTCCTTAGATACCATGGAGCACTAAAGTTTATTTCAAATATCAGGCTCTGTGTGCTGGTTGGTCGGCTTTGTCAATCAGGAAACTTAATCACAGGCTTTGTTTAATTAACAGTGGCTAGAATAAGTTTACATCCCATGTTAAAGTTGATTAAAAAGAGGAATAAAAATACATCTTTTGGAGATTGATCTTAATGCCATATTTCATTTTTTTAAGGACACCAGATTTCTTTGTGAATGAATAATGTATCGTAAATAAATAAATATTCTTCCTTAAAATACAAAGGGCATAAGTATACACACCCTTATGTGTTAAATTCCCATAGGGGCAGGCACATTTTTATTATTAAAGGCCAGTTATTTCATGGATCAGGATACTATGCATCCTGATAAAGTTTCCTTGGCCTTTGGAATTAAAATACCCCCCCCCCCCCCCCCCCCCCCCCCCCCCCCCCCCCCCTCAATGCAAATCAAACCAGCTAATAGGCTAACTGACATAAAACCATGCCAATCCCTAGGTATGGTGAAGGGTATGTGATGATGTCGGGGGGGTATTTTAATTCCAAAGGCCCATGGAACTTTATAGGTGTTCTTAAAAGGTGGATCTTCCTAAATAAAGGCAGGGGCTATATATTTTAAAGAAGAACATTAATTACGATACATTATTCATTCACAAAGATAATGGGTGCCCTTAAAGGTTGGATTTTTCCTAATCAAGGCATTAAGATCAATTTCCAAAATATGCTTTTTTATTCCTCTTTTTCCACTGTAATTCCGACTTCCTTCATATCTATATACATTTATCCAATTGAAAAATGCTGTAGGCTCCTGTCTCCACTCTTGGACATTGTCCCAAGACTCACTCGATCTCTATGTCCTCAACGTCCATCTTGAAATGCAAAAGAAAGGCTTCTGTGTATGCTGCTCCTGGGACTTGGAACTTGTTGCTGCACACTGATCTTGGTCTAGGGGAGCTGGTCTTTAAATGGTTTCAAAAGTAGGTTGAAGGTGTAGCAGAAGAGAACATCAGGTAGGAAATCAAATGTTTGGACAGCTATTTGCCCCTGTGTGACCTAGGATACTATCTCTCTATCTCTATCTATCTATATGGATAGATAGATAAGACAATACAATTTCAAATCACGACACACACACACACACACACATACATACAAACAAGTGAGCACATCAATTAATTACACACACACATACTGTGTATACTATATATTTATAACACACACTCACACACATACGTATGTGTGTAATTCCTGTAATGTTGGAACTCAGTTCGATTTAAAAATAAAAAGTAGTTCTTAAGTAATATTTTAAGATATATCCTCAGTTTTCAGCAGGCACATGTCCTACATGTGATTCAATAACTTAATATTGAAAAATCTGATGGGCTTACATTAAAAAGTGCAACATATTGACATATTATACTTATGTGAAAAATACGTAACAAATGGTAGTTTAAAAGTAGAATCAATAGTTTTTTGTGGGTTATTTTTGGTACTTATACCATACCTATAACTTAATACTATCGTCATCATCATGAGCCAAACTGCAATTAAAGTGATGAAAAAAACATTTGCATAAATAAATAATAAACACTGAATAAAGTAGTTTTGTGTAAATTGATTTTTATTTTAAACATGCAATCAAAAGAAATGCACAGTCAACAGTGGTATTGAATATAATTAACTTACTACTTCACATCATTTGCAACAAACCCGTGGAAGGTGCTGTGTCATAACGGCCAAAAGGACTGCCAGCTGTTTCAGGCACAGCTGATGCTACAGTGCAGGGATGCTCTCTACTGGAAGGAGCTTCTCTGAATGTGTTAGGGTGCTGTCCTGGAAGAGCAGCTCCTGTGGAGGTTTAGGGAAGACTCTTTTCTTTTCTCACGATATCAACGGGCCTCTTTAGTCGCCATCAGTACGGCCTGTTGACGGTGTGCAGGGGCCCCTGGGTTGACGATGTGGATTACTGGGGTTGCCATCTTCACTTATAGATACTGAAATGCACTTAGACACAGTAGAAGCACAACATTAGTATTTTAACATTATTTTAAATTATTCTAAATTCAGTTTCTAATATGACAATGCATGTTAGTGTAAAAAAGGTCAGTGATCAGAGCAGGATGACAACTGCTTAACCCTGATTCTTCAGATGAAGATAGGTTTGAGTTAGAGGACAGATAACTTATGAAGTTGACATTTGATCCACTTTTCAGCCCATTTCCCTCTGGCAAAGTTTGTATGCCATATCAGTTAAAAATCTTTTTTCCCAGAACTTGCCAGTTAAACCTGTCTATCTGAAAATTTCTCTCTGATTCAATGCATTCATGAGAGGGCACATGCTGTTATGGCACCAACAGAAACATGAATTAGGTTAGTAATATGTAAAAAGTTAATTCTTTGTTCCAGCAACAATAACTTTAATCTACAGGATTTTTCAACCAGTAGTTTTGGAATTTAACGTTTAGCGTTTTATTCCACGCTAGCTAACGCTAGTTAACTTAAGCTAGTATGGCTAGCTTGAGCTGATACCATTAGCTAGCTAGCTTTCCCAAACCATCAAAAAATCAACGGGGCAGTCTTTACAGTGAGTATAGTAAAGAATACTTTAGTTCAGGCTTAGTAAATATACAAGCAGTGAGTGTTACAAAAATATATTTCATTCAGACTTACCAGAAATACTGTAGCCTATGGTCGTTAGACACCTCAGTCGACCTCAGCGTCAGGTTCAGCTTTGATTGTCGGCGTGTGATTGGTTGTCTGCGATTGGCCAATCCTACGTTTCTAATTGGTTGTCTACACTCAAACGGAAGTCCAATCAGAACACGTAATGCGCGACTAGACGTAACTGGACGTAACTAAACGTAGACTGGTGTGTTTTTATTTAAAATCCAAAACATAACAACAGACCATGGTTGTCTAAGCTACAGTGTAACAGACTTCCTTCTACAAAATCTTTTGCAGAGGTAAGTCGCACTTCACAGCTGAGCAAAAACTACGTGTTTTACTCAACTTGTTCTGTTTAGTAGAGCCATTGTGTGGGGAACAAATACATTAACTTTCCTCTGTTAAAAATAAAAACTTTTTTTTAGCATTTATATTCCAACTATCAGATGTGCTGTGATCTGGAGATGCAAATGCACTTTGTCTCTTGCACTAGCTAGCTAAACAATTTTAATTGTTATTATTATTATCATTATGTGTGTCATTCACATCACATGTGGATTAAAGATTATTTCTCAAACATGTTATAATATTCCTATAGATAAATAAGTCCTGTTTTAAAATGATCTGTGGGTTGTTGATCGAAAACATAAATGTCTTGTTGTGTTGCAGTGAAGGTGTATTTGAGCTAGTTGTAGAAAACACTGCTTTTATTAAAGTGATTTTATAATTTTTTTATTACTGATAGAAATATAGTCTAATATTTTCATTAGCCCAGTGACGGATTGGCCATCCGGATCTAATATATATATTAATAATAATGAAATAATGACAATAATTTCTTTATTTAAAAAAAAAAATCATTTTTTATAATAGGCTATTATGTAATCAAAAAATTATTATGTAAATATTATGTATGTTTTATAAGCGCCGAATCCATTATTATTATTAATTATCACCTACCACCACCAAGAGGGGGAGGGAGGGGGTGAGAAAACGAGAAAAAGAGAGAGAAAACAAAGAAAGCAATGTTGCCAGGGCCGTTTTTTGATCCCGTCACTGTAGCCTACCAGTTGCAGCTACCGTATGTTAATGAGTATATGTCCTGTATACAGTGGTGCTCATACGTTTATGAAGCCATGCTAAAGTTTACTAAAAAGAGGAATCATAAAGAATCATCTTTTGGAAATTGATCTTAGTGCCTTAAGGGAAAATCCAACCTTTAAGGGCACCCATTGTTTTTGTGAATGAATAATACGTTGTAAATAAATTAATATTCTTACTTAAAATACAAAGGGCATAAGTATACACCACATATGTTAAATTCCCATAGAGGCAGGAACATTTTTATTTTTAAAGGCCAGTTATTTCATTAATCCGGATACTATGCATCCTGACAAAGTTACCTTTGCCGTTGGAATTAAAATATTCCATACACATTATCACATACCTAGAGATTGGCATTGTTTTATTTCAGTTAGCCTAATAGCAGGTTTGATTTGCATTGAGAGATGATCTCATGGAAAGTTCCCCATGCCTCTATATGTATGGTAAAGGCTACGCGATGATGTGGGGTTATTTTATTTCCAAAATCTAAGGAACATTCATTTATTATACATTATACATTCACAAAGAAAATTAGTGTCCTTAAAGGTTGGATTTTTCTTTCTTTTTTTTAATTAAGACATCAAGATCAATTTCCAAAAGATGTTTTTTTATTACTCTATTTAGTCAACTTTAGCATTGTTTCATAAACTTATGACTACCACTGTTTGTGTCTATAATTCCTTAATACTTGACTGATTTATTTTAAAGTACATTAAACTGTAGTCTTATGTGTCTTATGTGTTATAAGTGACCTTTTGCATTTTTGTTATCAAGCACAGTGCTATAATGATGTTTGACCAGATACATATTTCTCAGTTTGAGTTCAGTTAGACGGTTTAGTTAAGCGAAATAACTTGCTTAGTGTGCTGCTTGATTATCAGTGAAGTAATTGCTGTGTTCGTTTGTGTGTTTGTGTGTTTGTACTTGCAGTTTCAATACGTCAGTTTACGAACAAGATTTTCATTGAGAAAATGCTTAGATCCAATTCTGGACCAAAATCATTTGCGAGACCTCGGCCTTCAGGAGGTAGGTATTCTTCTTCGAAGAAGTCCAAACAAAGGTGTGAGAGACCTTTGTCTCCTGAAGACCTCAACCCTCTCACCGTCTTGAGGGAGCATGGACAAAGGGGTGAGGGCCCTTTGTCTAGTGGAGGCATCAAACCTTCTGCCACCATGAAGGGGCACAGGCAGTGGGGTGAGGGCCCTTTGTCTTGTGCAGAGAACCTGCCCTCTACCACCAGGCCGCAAGAACGAAGGGATGTGACCTCTTTGTTCTTCGTTGGCACCAACCCTTCTGCCACCATGAAGGGGCACAGGCAATGGGGTGAGGGCCCTTTGTCTTGTGCAGAGAACCTGCCCTCTACCACCAGGCAGCAAGAACAAAGGGATGTGACCTCTTTGTTCTTCGTTGGCACCAACCCTTCTACCACCGTGAATGAGCACAGGCAAAAGGGTGAGGGCCCTTTGTCTTGTGCAGAAAACAAGGCCTCTACCACCAGGCACCGACTACTAAGGGCTGTGAGATTTTTCTCTTCTGATGAAATCAAGGCTGTAACTCCAATGCGGAAACAAGCATGGAGGAGTGAGAGCTTTATGTCTACATCTTCTGAAGACAACCAGCCTTCTACCACGAGGAGGGAGCAAGAAAAAAGGGCCGAGAGCCCTTTGTCGTCCCCTTCTGAAGACGTGCCTTCTTCCACGAGGAGGCAGGAAGAAAAAAGGGGTGAGAGCCCTTCTTCCTCTTCTGAAGAAGATGAGCCTTTTGCTCCAATGCGCCTTCAGGCATGGAGGAGTGAGAGTTCTTCATTTTCATCTACTGAAGAAGACGAGCCTTCTACCATGAGGAGGCAGCAACAACAAAGTCCTGTGTCCTTCATGGAGATTACCCTTTCTACCACCTTGAGTCAGGATGGACGTGGTCGCAGCCCTTCCTCTACGTCTTCATCTTATGAAGACACCGAGCCGGCTAATAGCTTTTTATCCATCCATCTGAGTGCAAGAGGGAACTTAGGGGATGCAAGACAAAAGGAAGCAACAGAAAGAGTAAAAAGAGAAAGAGAGAGGTGTGAAGAGATGAAGAACAAGAACCAGGAGGAGGAGAGGAAAACCTTTGGTCTGCTTTCAAGGACTTACATTTGGTGGCTCAACCACAAGATAGACCGCGTTGCTAGAGAAATCCAGTCAACCGTCGTGGATGAGCGCAACCTCCTGCGTCACGGTAAGAAAGCAAACTTACATTTTGTTACATAACATGACATACAGGTATATGTATAGCGTCCTTTTAGATAAAGAGTCACAGTAGACCAGTGGTGGAACAGGTATTTATTTTTCAAAAGTAAAAGTTCCAACTCCACTATGCAAAAAAAATTCCATTACAAGTAATAGTCCTTTATTTAAAGTCCTGAAATTGAACTTATTACTCACTAAATTCATTGAACGCTAATGTAATCGGAGAAGCAGCCCATGTGACTAATACAGGCTACTGTGTGATATTACATTACATTGAAATGTTAGGATGAAACACACAAGGTACATTGTGTTCATTAGAGGTGTTGCTTGATGTGTTTTGGAGAGAGCCAGGTTAGCAGCTTCTTGTCATTATAACAATGAGTTTAAAATTGTAAAACTCAGTTAAGCTAAGATAGCTCTTATCTCCCTCAATGTTGCCAGGCCAACATGCATTTTTAACAACTTGGAACAAAACAATTTTTTTCGGGTGTGAGTGTACAACTGGACTCCACACTTAACCTTTCATATTCTGCTGTTTACAGGTCACCTCAGTAATTCACAGAAAATGGCAGAAAAAGAACGACTGCTTGACCGAAGGACGAAGCTGGTTGTGTACAAACGCAGACAAGAATTTAAGGTGGAGAGGGAAGTGAGGAAGCAAAGACTGAAGGTAAAGAGGACGGAAGAAAAGGTTGTGAAGATGGAGAATATCTCAGAGTTATGCAACAACCCAGAAAGGCCAACACCAGACAGACGTAGACATAAATTATATAGCATTTAAGAGAAAAGGATAGCAATCAGAAAAATGGCACCAAATAGAAAGATTTGACAAAACTGAAGTAAAGAAAAGTTAAAAATTCTATTAAAACATTAGCAACCACCATCAAACATCATCCCAACCACCTGATAACACCCTATATGCTTTAATTCAATTACAAAATGATTAGCTCCCCTTATGACATTTTTAAAATATCTTGATTTCTCCATGGAAATTACCAATTAACATCAAGTGTTTATAGTGTATTTGTTTTTACCATGACAAAGACAAAATGTCCACTAAGTTGGATTGGGATATGTTATTGAGTGAAAACAAGAAAGGGCAAAAATGAGACGTCCAAAATTATTAGCCCGGGGGCTAATATAATATTGATAGTGTACCCTTTCTGTGCCACTACTGACAACAAGCTCTTAGAGTAGTGGCTCAAGTCTTCTGAGGGATTTTGGCCCATTCTTCTATTGCAAATTGTTCCAGCTGGTCCAAATTGCGTGGTTTCCAAGCATGGACATTCACTTTGAGCACCCGCCACAGATTCTCAACAAGGTTGAGGTCTGGACTCTGTGCGGGCCACTCGAGGACCTTGGTTTTGGAATCATTCAGAAACTGTTGAACCAATTTCAATGTATGCTCTTGGTCATTGTCTTGTTGGAAGACCCAGCGACAACCTAAGTATAGACTACAGATTTCTGCATATTATCCCTCAAAATTTCAACTTAATTTTCCTTTTCCATGATGCCATGCACCTGAATAAGGCTCCCTGTGCCTGAGGCTGCAAACAACCCCAGCGCATGATGCTCCCCCCACCATGTTTAACTGTGGGAACCGTGTTCTTAGGGTTGAAGACCTCTCCCTTTCTTTGCCAAACATAAGCAACGTCCATGTGCCCAACCAGTTCCAGTTTAGTCTCATCAGACCAAAGCGCAGACTTCCAAAACTCATCTTTACCTTTCAAATGTTCACTGGCAAACCTCAGTCTGGCTGTGATGTTCCGCTCTTTGAGTAACGGGGTTCTTCTGGGACGATTGCCCTGAAGCCCACCACGATGAAGAGCCCTCATCTCTGTGTTCCTTGAAACATCAACTCCAGAAGAGGCCAGGTGAGCAACAATCATCATGGCAAAAGTCTGCGTCTTGTTGCTGACCTCTCAGACTATTTTCCTCTCCAGAGTTCTTGCGTGCGCTTACGACCACGCCCAGCTTTGTTTCTTACAGAATGTATCTCCTTGTACTTACAACGTACAGGAATGGCTATACTGCAATTTCCAAATGCTTGGAAATGGCAGTTCCCCCTTATCACCAGCCTCCACTCTCTTCTTTCTGAGCTCAAGACTGATTTCCTTTGTCTTTGGCATGGTGAGTATACGTAGTCGGGGTAGTAGTTT
>NC_048408.1:2335014-2339273 GCF_013103735.1 Etheostoma cragini
GCTTCTCACCTTTCGAGGTCGCCCTGGGATACCAACCCCTCCTTGAGGGAACTGGCTGTTCGCTCGGTTCAGGAGAACCTAAAGTAACGTTTGGGACCCCCTTTTAAGCCCTGATCAACGAAACGAAACTCCCCACCGGCACCAGATCGTTGCACCTACCAGTGTGGTAACTTGGCTTCCAATTAAACTTTATGCCATTTTAGTCTCATTGTTATATTCCTGGTGCTTTGGTTAACGCCCTGTTTTCCCTGTCCAGACCTACACCTCACGACCTGTTGCCGTGGCTCATCACCCTTCCCACGTTCCCGCTTGGATTCCAGAAAGAAAGTTTGGATCCAGCACTGCCTGCCCTCCTCGGCCCCTATCCAGCTCGGAGTCAGCCTACCATGTGTTTTCTGTCCTTGGCTGCAATAAGTACAGAAGTTACATTAAAGGGTTTTTGAATCGTTACTCTGTGTCTGTGTATGTTTCTCTGTGTTCTGGGTCAGAACCTCTACCTCAACCCTCATGTTGTCCTCAGGTCAAACTGAGTTTGATCATAAAAATTATCAAAAAGGTCAAGATAAGTCTCGATTTTCAATTTTGACGGGAAGACACACACGGGTTAACAGAATCGATTAAAAATCAATATAAAAGCGTAAAGATTACAAACGGTTGAGAAAGAGAGCTACTCATGATGCAGTTTTTAAAGATCCTAAGGTGTAATCTACTTTAGATTGCACTTGTTTGGGAAATAATGTGTTGTTAAGGGATCTAACCATACACTCAACTCACGTTTCAGAAAATGTAACTTGAGCTGTGAGCCTCATATTCATAATTGCCTGTGGTTTGCAACTTCTTCTTTTTTTAAATATTAAAGAAAAGAATAATAAAGACTTCTGTATGCTTTAAATTTAGAAATTTTGAATTTCTATGGAGTAACGCTGCAGGCAGCAGTGCTTTGCCATGTTTTTCTGGATTTCTCTCCACTCCAAGTACTCTTGTTTGCTGCTACAGAGCACAGAGGACTGTGTGAGAATGAATTTACCTCCCAACATCTGGAAGCGTGCTTAATGATCATTAAAAACAAGATGAACTATTCTCCAAAATGACGAGGGGAGGGGTACGCTGTGGTTTAGGTGTAACGCTCCCCTCACATGTATGCAATGGCTTAGTGACATGCAATGCAGTCCCACCTAAGACCTTTAAAATTAAAATAGATCTTGTTCTAAATTTAATGGCAATACTAAATTTACATTCTCCTGTGTGAGAATTTGGTGTCTTAAAATGTGTAGTCAAGGGTGATTGTAAAGAGAGCTTGACAACCGGTCTGTAAAACATTAAATTGTTGACTATACCAAAGCTGAGTTAATGTGTTTTTATCATACTGAAACATTAATTTGTGATTAAAGTCTGCTTTCATAAACCATAAGTACTTAATTGCAGCTTTTGATCTTAATGTATAATAATTGACTCACCCAACTGGAATTAAAGTAAAGCTGGCCAACCACTGACATATTTAGCTTTGAGATGATATCAACAGCCACGGCCATGTTATCATGGCATTTCTGTGACCTCAGTTACTGTCCTCTGTAAGTAAAGGTATAGACAAATTTAGAATCCCTTTTTTTGACAGGTCACTAAGGATTTATCAGGTGGATTGGTGTCCTCGACAAAACTTTTGATAAGGAAAAGTATAGATAATTGACATTGTTACATAATGTGAATTTGACTTGCCTACTGTGAAAAAAGACACAAAATGGATATGTGTGCATCACAAATGCACAAAACTAATAAATGAAGAGTGGGAATACGTAGATTTACTGCTGTTATCTCAGACTTCACTAACACTGAAAGTGTTTTTAATTTTTGAGGAGCGTCAAGCTTAAACACACACACACACACACACACACACACACACACACACACACACACACACACAAGGCAACAACGGTCGTCCAATTTAACAAGAAGAACGATTTCACTTCTACCACATGGGAATGGCGGTCTGTGAGCTCTTAAAGTAGTACTTGTTTTGAAACCTGTGACACATTTTTGGCAAATTCTCAAATGTAGAAAATGATCAAAATAAAAATCTATATGATGGACAGCTTTCAGTTGTGTTGGATTTTTGTTTAGTGAAGTCTCCAGTTTTATTCAAAATTTTGGGCATTGTCAAAGACATCCAAAATTGCTAGAAATGTGCAATTTTTTCAGCCCAAGTCAATCTGGACAATAGCATTCTTATGCAAGAAATATTCTTACTTTCTTTTTTTTTCTTTTTTTTTAGTTAGAAACAAAGTAAGGCATCAATTAACTTTCTTTTCATTTTTTTCTTGCCATGGATTAAATTTATTTTTTGTTATAACTTGCAATATACATTTTTTCTTAATTTTTTAAAAGGTTTTCAATGCATTTGGTGTAAAGAGCAATACCAAGCTTTCCCAAACATGCCAGTACCTATCTTGAACCTGCCTATAGGCTATTTGTGTTTTATGATGATAAAAGTGCAGATTATTTAAATGAAGTCTGGTGGGTCTGGTGGTGGTGATTTTGCCATAAAAACAAATAAATATAAAAACCTATTCAAAGGTTGGCTGAGTGAGTTTAGCCTACGGGATTTTGTATAGTAGGTTGGATTATTGGCATGTGCGCCTTTTAAATTATGTTTTCATATTTTTTATTTGCTCTCAGATCACATACCACAGGGTAGCAACTGCAATAAAAGGCTAAAGCAACGAAAGTTCATGGAAAGCACAAGTGTAATCATGGCCAGACCTTGTGCCTGACTGATGGGGAAGTGATGTTGATAAGCGTTGTGACTTACACATTTACAGCATCGGCTATTTTTTGCCAGCTTTCTTTCCTGTTTTGGGAAGCAGGGACTGGATTGTGTATTGCTTGTAAAACCGTGTCAGTGTTCTATTATGTAGCCTAGAACTATAGTTTACTCTTCTTATGTAACATATGCGGCTCTGGTAGAAGTTTGTGACACTTTTATGTGAACTAGTGCGCCGCTGGATTAACCCGGTCGATACCCATGGCTATTATTTTTATTAGTCATAGTTCTTTCAATTCATTCAACATATACATGTTCCAGGCCATTTATCCATTACACAAGTTACTAAGAACTGACATTATAAAAATAACTCAATAAATTTAATTATAGTACCTCATCAGTTTTATGTGACCTGCACTACATTTTAACTCTATCATTGACCGAACATTAGCGCCATTTATTGGATCATTTGCGCTAATTGCCTTACTGTTTATAAGCTTCATAGATCATGTAACTCCTGCTCCTTATCCTGGGTATCCTTTGAATGGCACAATCATAGACAGTTAAAGAAATGGACCAACAGATTCTGTTGTTCTGGCGGAGACCAGTGTCTGAAAGTTGTAAAACTCTTGTAAGACTCAAAGGAACAGAGGGAGAAGGTGAGAGACAATAATAGGGCCGGCCTTGACCTCACAGAGATGAAGAATGAGACCCAATGCTTGTTTTCCTAACAAAGGGGTAGGGGAAGGGGTAAGATAGAGAAATGGGATATAGCCTTACAACTTTCAGACAGGTTGCAGGAAACAAGAAAAATCATTTCTGATAGGAGAACATTGATTGGTTCTTTGTGTTGGGGCTTTGATCCATTTTATTTCTATGGCTTCAGGATTGACCTCTCTCTTTGACTTAGGTTGCCTTGGGCAAGACACTTGACCCCGAGCGCTGCTCCATCGGAGTGTAAATGTGTGTGAATGTTTATCTGATGAGCTTGTACGGCAGCCTCGGCCACTGTGTGTGAATGTGTGTGAATGGTGAACGGTTCCTGTACTATGTAAAAGCGCTTTGAGTAGTCGCTATGACTAGAAAAGCGCTATATAAGAACAGTCCATTTATATTTAACATGCTAGTTAACATTAGTAATTAAAACTAGTCCAAACTGTCTGCGAGCTTACCTTGTAGCCTACGTACTAAATACTGTAAATCAAGTGGTTATGACACAATTGTTCGCTGAGCCGTAATGTGAGGTACAAGGTAACGGAGCCATTTATACATTGTCGTATTCCTTTAGAATAAACAACGGACAAATGGAGTGTTTAAACGCTTCAGATGTAAAGTTATTCGCTGTCAAATTGGCACCAAAAGGATTGGCACTTGGTAGCATCAAAATGGTGCCATAGGAGCTACGCTTAGAGAGGCTTACCCCTGTGATACCCCTACTGGTTTCCACAACAACTGGTTACCGTCATAGACAGTTAAAGAAAGAAAAAGTTGTCCGTACGTT
>NC_048408.1:2339373-2359637 GCF_013103735.1 Etheostoma cragini
CCCCCTTGGATTTTTTGCAGTTCAACTGTGAAGCTGCACTTATGCTTAAGCATTCTATGGACAATGCTGCTCCGCTGTCTGTTCGACTCCCTTTGCGTGTGCGTCGCAGAGCCGCCCACAAGGCAGACTCTCGGGAATTACTTTACGCAACAAAGTAGCCTACTGTAGTATTGTGTACAAAGCGCCATTCAATTTAGTACAGTACAGTACACGCATATTGTTACCATAAAAGGCAGTGAAAACCGGACATTTTCATGAATTTACCCCCCGGACGCCCTGACAGTAGGTCAAAAGTGGACATGTTCGGGCAAAAGACGTTTGGTCACCCAAACTAGAAGGTAGTATAGCCTACTTTTAGTAAGTCACGTCTTCATGTGTAAAGAATTATGACGCCGATTGTTGCTGCATTTGGCCCAGGTTTGGCAGCTACTAGCTTTTTAATAATCGTTATACTATCTTCATATCAATAGTTTGGCCTCGGTTGAAATAAATATTTAGTTTTTTTTGTTACAATCACCTAACCGGAAATGACGCCAAATGTTTGCTGTCGGAGCTTAGGTCATTGTGGTGGTTAGGTTGCTGAGACGCTACATTAGCTAAGCGTTAGTCTTCTTCCACCTAATCAACATTTTAAAACGTAGAATTTCCACTATAGCTGTTATGGTTTGACCAAACTTCCTAATCCTTCACTAGGTATTTTTTAAGGCGACGGAGCAGCCAGCGAGCCACCGACGATAGGGAGAATGTCTAGCCGTCTGGCCTTTCAGACCCAGCTGGCCTCCATTATGGAGGTCCTGGCTAATGCAGCAGTGGCGGAGATATGTAAGCTAGTAGACGACGACTATGCCGTGGTGAGTTTACAGATGTCTCAGTGCCAGAGAGAGAACAAAGCCCTAAAGAGGAAGCTGCATTTGCTGGAGCTGAAGATGGCCCGGGGAAACGCCGAAAGGAGGCTCCGGGAGAGCGCCATGAACAGCAGCCGATCCAGGGTGCAGATAAGCACCACCGGTATGACAATAGTAATGCTAGAGTGGATCACTGAAGTATAAAACCATGTCAGACTTTTATTTAAACCCAGTTTTAAGGCTAATTTGTCCCGTCTAAGTTTTGGCAGTCTTTTCTTTTTTTTTAACTAAACACAGAAAGGTAAAAGTTCACACATTAAACCATGAAGGAGAGAATGGCCATTCAATAAAAGTATAAGATAATGCACTCACAGGATCTGTACCAAGGTAAAGTTAGAAGATAAATACATGAGTGGAAATACTGTATATCCTTTCCAAATAATGTCTGAAGTGACCAGCAGAAATCCCAATGGGTTGACAAATTGTTCTCTGCTCCACCAAATAACTTCATATTCTACTATATGAGGAAGCTAATGTTCCCTTTTTATAGAATCAGAATCAGCTTTAATGGCCAATTAATGCCAAACTTATAAAGGAACCAGATACTAATTTGTTAGTAAGAATGTGAGAAGATGCAAAGATTCGGGAACAGATCATTTCCAAAATGACTTCTAAACCCGTTCTAATTCTATGTTTTGCTTCTATAACTTTGATGTTGCACTTATACAAAAAACACTTCCTGGGCAGGGTTCCAAATTTGCACCATCCACTAGCAAAATTTGCCAAAAAATGCAAGTGGCAGGGAGATTTGCATTACTCCACATGCCATGAAACAATGTGAGCATTCACTAGCCATTTGGCTGGCGCATGAAAAAGTTAATTTATTACTTCCAGTTAGACGAAAGGCAGCTATTGTATGTACTGGACGCAGGCGTTTTCTAGAATGTTATTGTAAACAAACATTGTGACGGTCTCTAACATGATAATATACAGTATCTTTGAGAAGACATGATTTCCAGCCTGATTCATACAAACTGTTGTTGACAGTTATATGTTGGAAAGATCATGTTATCAAGTGACAACATTTGAAAGATCAAGTGTCATGCTATCACATCTGTGTGATGCTATCATAGGGGCGGCTGTGGCTCAGCGGTAGAGCGGTTGCCGGCCAATCGGAAGGTTGGTGGTTCGATCCCCGCCCCTGCAGTCATTGTCGAAGTGTCCTTGGGCAAGACACTGAACCCCGAGTTGCCCCCGGTGCTGCGCATCGGAGTGTGAATGTGTGTGAATGTTTATCTGATGAGCAGGTTGCACCTTGTACGGCAGCCCCGGCCACAGTGTGTGAATGTTTCCTGTAGATGTAAAAGCGCTTTGCTCACTAGCCCGTCCAGCCAAGTTTACTCAATAAACTTAAAAATACGCTTTATGAAAAATATTCAAATGTATGTAAAAAAAAAACAACAACCAAGAAATAGTAGCAGAACTAGTTGTGTGTGTTTTAATGTGTCTTCTCTACTGAGCAAAACTGATCGGTTGTTGGGGCTCCCAGGTAGCTCAGCTGGTAGCTGGTACATAGACTCTAGCGGGCTGGGGTTTGACTCCGACCTTTGCTGCATGTCATTCCCCCTCTCTCTCTCCCCCCTTTTAATTTCTCCAGCTGTCAGACAAGCCTTTCAGACTACAGTAGTAATAGTGTTAAAGGTTACCGTGACAACAATGGCTTCTCTTTAAAGTGGTATGAACCGTTTTCTTGGTTGGAATGCAGTGTATACAAGGACAGCTTTTCTGCAGCATGTGCAGACATTTCACCAGCGGAGCTGACAGCCAATCAGTGAAACAGGAGTTAGTTTAAGTGGGTTCTAAGAAAACAACTAAGGTGCTCTGCTGTTTATTTAGTCGCCACTTTGTGCAATAAAATGGTTAATTATTAACAATGCTGTCTGATGCTGCTTTTTCCGCCAGTGCAAATACGGTATATTTTAGCTTGAATGGGTTATAATAGACATGTTTTTGCTATCTTACAGCCTTTACAGACTGATCTTTGTCGGTTGAGCATGTTGTATAGACAGTATTTTTCTGTTTTTGCCATTGTAATGCAGTATGTTGGAAAGTAAAATTGTTGCTGTTTGTCCATTTTATGCTTCAAATGTTTTTATTAAATCTTTTTTTCGGGGGGAAAGATTGCCCATTTACTTTTGGCCCACCCAAAAATACAATTTCTGCCTAAGCCACTGCTCGAAAGTGAAAATTTGCATCACATTCTAGATTCATGAATTCTAGAGTAGGGGGGATTGTGTATTGTATGTTATCTTTAATTGTTTCCATAAAAAAACCTCAATCCATTGCTTTGAAAAAGGTCTGACAGACACAGACTATCAGCAAGTTGTTGTGGTGAACATTTAAGCAAAACGTTGATTGATTCATGTAAAACATTGATAACATTCCTTAGCAACAATATGCTTGGGCTTATTTAGATAACTATTAAGATGCTAGGCTTTTCCCGTATTTGCTTCAACTGTAGTGACACTGTCAATACTAACCATTTAAATGTCAGTGTTTCTAAATAGACCCTTCCCTTTTTGTGTAGGTGGTGTGTTTGAGCGACGGATGGACGTGGCTCTGTGGTCCGGTAGAGCTGCTGCAGAGGATGCAAGCAGCGAGCCCATCCATTTTGACAGTGTCCGGAGTAAGGTAAGCACTCCAAAAGGGAGTCAAGGGAACTGTGATTTTTGTAGACGTGAATGGATGTTAATACATGCTCTGGGAACAAAAACACAAGGAGAACAGGTTGGCTTATTAGCTATGCTATAAATGAACTTTATCTGTTGTGTGTACTGGGTAGCTGTTCTGGGTGAGCGCATGTACTGTAGCTGCATGAATTTTTATGGGTGTCACTATCCTCTAAATCCACGATTCAATTTGGCTTTTGATTTTCAATTTTCAAATGAAACATTTTCTTTCCACAACATCAATGCCACAGAAAGATAATATAATTATATAGTTGTTTTTGTAGCGCAATTTGATTTCATATTGTTTATAGTGTCAAATCATAACAGAAGTTATCTCAAGACACTATACAGAGAGAGAGAGAGAGTAGGTCTGGACCACACTCTATAAATTACAGAGACCCAACCATTCCCCCCCAAGAGCATGCATGTGGTGCAACAGTGGCGAGGAAATGTTGAGAAAACAGTTGTTTTAATCAGTTTTTGATTTGAAAACAAAATGGGGTCACCCCTAATGAATATGAAACTTGTCGTTACTGACAAACCTGCCTTTTTGTTCAGTCTCCAGACGTGGAGCTGGTGGAGCCAGAGCCAGTGCTGGTAAAGGAGGAGAGGGTGGAGCCAAACATGTCACAGGTTGAAGAAAGAGAGGAAAACGTGTCGCTTATCAGAGATGATGGTGAGTACAGATAAAATGCGTCTTTCACGTGTATATGAGACTACACTGTGGGTAACAATACTCACTACTCTAACTCACTTAGTGTCTGCAGCATTGACAACAGGTCAACCGCTCAGTCAGATTCCTGTTTATTTCTTGACTCATTTAAAGGAGCACTCCCCTAATTTTACACGTGGTCAGTTTACTATTGCACAGCGCTGTGGAGTAAGGTCTGGCTACACCACAATATATTCTAGAATAGGAGAAAAAAAAATCTGCTTTGTGTCCATTTCTTAAAACCATTCACAATCGTCTCTGGCGTCTTTTGGAGCTGTGGAAGAGCTATGCTGTAGACAGACGCCAAGCTAAACGTGTACATGTTTGTGTTCTCCCATACCCAATCTGCAGAGTAATCCTCACCAACACAAACGTGTATGTATTACCTTTCTGTTTTAAATGACTGATAAATAATAATAAAAGTATCCTCATCAGCTAGCTGCCGTGCTAACCATCTGTTCCTGCTAACAGGTCAACCCGATGATGACCCACATAGCCGGTAACCACATCAATGGTTATTCACTGACCTTCATAGCCCAAAAAGAAAGTCATTCCCTTGATCATTTAACTTAACAAACATACAAAAAAATAATGGTTAAATTATAGATGACGTGGCACGGAAACTAAATGCGAGTTAAACGCGGGTCTGCCAAGCTCCTACCCCGGCTAGCCGACCAGCAGAGATGGAAAAAGTACTCTCTTCCAGTACTCAAGTAGAAGTACAGATAATTATGTTTAAAAAATACCTTGTGGTGTGAGGCGGGTGTCCGCGCTATTCTCCAACGTGCACTCACAAACACTCCTTATAGACGACATTTAGTACAAAACTAAAGTATGAGCCAATTTTGTAAGATGTAAGGAGTAAAAAGTACGATTATGTTATTACGAAAAATCTACTTGAGTGCAGTAACCAAGTATTTGTACTACGTTACTTCCCCTCTCTGCCGACCAGCCAGCTGCAGCTAGCTTTGGATTGCTCGCTAGCTGCTGCCATAAGCTACACAGCTAATATAATCACAGATAAGAAGATGGATGGATGTGTGGTTACTACTGATCATATACACTATGTGATTTACGGCATAAATTAACATGTGATAGATAATTAAAGACTGCCCTTCCCAGAGCCTGGATGCGTCCAAGATTAATGTCTTATCTTTGCCATTTTGAGGTACCTCCCGCTTCCTTTAGCGAAGCAGTGCGTACCTGTACCTCAACCAGCTACAAAGAACTGGTAAACATCCAGACCTTTTAAAGGCTTTGAGATCTGTACCCCATTTACCACATGGTGTTACAGAGATCGTGTGGATTGAAGTTGGGCACACTCTGCAATTTAATTAGGTCTGTGAAAATGGACAGAGGATGGAGGTTAGGTTTGGCATCTAATCCTGCTATCTCCAACTTCTCCAAATACTGCTCTTTGTGAGCACCTACCCTACCTCAACTGATAATAGCACGCCAACTTATTCAATAGAAGAAGCCATAAAGATGAAGAGAGTAGTAGTAATATTATAACAGTTTATTTAGTTTTATTTATTTAAACTAACTGAAACAAAGGAAACTTTTGCTCGTATACTACACTGTTCAGCTTGTGCTTCCGGTGATTCTGCAGTCTGTCATAGCGTTTGTCACGTGTTTGTAAAGGGTCTATATGCTGTTTGCATAGTTTGCATCCATGCCACGGTACCTACAATACTGTAGAAAAATAAGTACTGTCCCGTTTTCCAAATTTCCGCATTGACTTGGTACCAAAGCATCAGTTCTCGTGACATCTGTAATGTTGAGTACTACTCAGGTTGTGTCAACAGTCAACAATGTCATAGTGATGTTAGCAGGGTTTTGCTGGGAGACTATAAATATTTAACAGAAGAACTGTGATGCTAACTGTAGGCGAGAGTTTGAAAGAGTTTGGTGTTAACTGTGACATTGGCATTTAATGTTGCTGATTGTTGTTTTGTACAATTTGGCACCATTAAGGGACCAGCACCATTTAATAAAAGTAATGTTATAGTACTGGTATTGAAAAAAATAAAAACGATAGCAAACCCTAAGAATCAATGGGAAAAAATGACAGCTTTGTCAATATTAAAAACAAATCATGATAGTTGCGAGTATCATGTAAGGCATGCATATTTTGTGTGTTCTATAAATATAGTCTGTATCAAGAAACTAAAGTGATAACTATTTAACTTTTTTCTCTCTAAAGGAGTGTTGGAGTGTGTCCCTTGTGGACCTGTGAGACCCAGCCTTGGACAGCAGGACAACAAATCCACTTCCTGTCAGACCTGGTCCCAGATCCAGAGCAGTAGGACAAGGCAGGCCGGCAGCAGCAGAGGAGTGGAGGTCAGTGGCTCCTCTCCTCTCCTTAATTGTGAAGTCAGTGCCTCTGTTGAAGGCAGAGACTCACTGCAACAAACAATAAACCCACCCCAGTATATTGATGACGGCAGCAATGACTCACAGTTTGATGTGTTGTGTGACGACAATAGAAGCGCTAACACGTTGGTCGAGGAGTTTTTTGACAAGCACTCCGGGCTTGAAGTGGAAGAAAGGAGGCCGTCTTGTTCATACTCAATGGCAGCGGCTGATTTCCAAACAACCTCTTCCAGTATTAACGGCTGGATTCGTTGCGGCCCTAGTGTCCCCGTGTCCCAACCCTTCAGTGACAGCAGCAAAGTGCGCCATCAGACTGGCACCAAGGAAAGACTGTTTGTTTGCAGCTACTGCGGCAAGGCTTTTAATCGTCCCAAGAAGGTGGAGATCCACCAACGCGTCCACACGGGGGAGAAGCCTTTTAGCTGCACCACATGTGGGAAGATGTTCTCCGAGGCTGGGAACCTGAGAAAACACCAGAGAGTTCACACTGGAGAGAAGCCATACAGCTGTAAGATGTGTGGCAGGGGATTCGCGTGGATAAGAAACCTGAAAACACACCAACAAAAGAGCCACCCTGAATTTTCTACTGAAGAGACCTGGGAACAGACATAATCTTTCTTCTTCCCGGAAGTCTACTGTAGGATGTGATAATCCAGCGAACACTCTATGTTGGCAGTCAAAAAAGACTGCCCAACAGCATGAAAACAATTTGGGACCTTTTTAGGAACTTTCAACCAAAGTGCTGACGCGAAAGTGCTTTTGGACAAACAATTTGAACATAGTTGTGATGAATTTGTCAGTCTTCTTTAAAATATCTCTCTACACAATGTCCTGGTCAAGTAAAGGTTTCTGACTAAAAAGTTGGGAAACAATTTTTTATAGCGTCCAAACCTGAAATGTGTAGTATCATCTACCGATGTTTAGAGCTGGGTACCGAATGTTGACCTTTTTAGGATACCTGACCAAATGACATTGGTACCACCGAGGACCAATTAACAGTTAATCAAACGGTGCCAAAGTTCTGTACCTGAGAGCGCGTGTTGATGGAGAGCGGGGCTCAGCTCTGACAGACACACACACACAGACACAGAGGTGCGGATAGAGTGCAAAACTACTTAGCCTAGATTGTTTAAGTCACAGCAATGCCAGTAAAGCGGTTGAAAGTGTTGTTACTCTTTTTAAAACTTAGACAGCATTCGTTGCGATGTAATTAAAATGGCAATTCAATAGTGGTTGGGGTGCGGTTAACACTTCCCTCCAAAACCTACAGGCACAGCAGTGTTCTCTACGCCCTGGTAATAGGCTGGAGGTTGTAAGGCAAGGCAACTTCATTTCCATAGCACGTTCCAGCAACAAGGCAAAGTGCTTTACATTAGGAATAAGCTTAGCATTCAATTATCAAAATGAAAAGCAGGATTGACATTTCCTCATTCTGAATATATTATTTAAATTTGACCATATAACCTTAGTGTGGTACATTTCCCAAAAACTATGGTGGTTACAGGTGTAACAACTGGATACCATGTAGCCTATCTTTTTAAAGAAAGTGGGAATAAAACTTGGAAACTCTTGATCTTGATGAATCAAGACTTGATTGGCCGTCCCCGCAGAGCTTGGCAAATAGGCTGGCAGTGCGCGGGTGTAGGTTGCGGGGCACCATGAGCTAGCGGAACTCGGCATAGAGGTTGCCAAGACAGCCATTCTGTTGCCTCCTGTCTGAACCCATTGTGAGGCTCAAACATAAGCCATGGCTGAATCTGTAATGTTTCTAGTCATCTAGATGTGCGCTGGTCAACCAAAGCTAAAATGGAGTCACCAGACAAGTCTCAAGGAAGCGCGAGCATGGTCAGCAAGGCCAGATCCAGAATCTTTTAGTGAGGGACTAGAGTAGATGTGCTTCCAATCACTTTTAATGTGGGTAAACCATGTTAAACAAAAATATTGATCTTACAGAGTAGTTGTACATACATGTCTGTAGTAAGACTTCTAAAATAGAACAAGGTGACTTGTTCAATAAAAAGTATGTTACACATTTTGTTTATTTCATTGGTCAAATGGTTGAAAAAAATATGTACTTGTGTTGGAATTCAGTCTTGGCCAGTATTCAGTCACCAACTGTGTCTAAAAATGGTTTTCTTGACAGGATTTCCCCTAGGTTAAATATTTATCAGTTACTTTTCAAGATCGGATTAGATCCACCGCACACTACTTATGTCACTCTTAAATCTGGTTTGACTATTACTTCTGTTATTTTCTTACAAGCAATGCTTCTTTTTTTTAACAGTCTGGTGCAATGCAGTGGCATAAAATGCTACGTTATGGGGTGCCTGGGTACCTCACCTGGTAGAGCGTGTGCCCCATGTTGAGAGGCTCAGACCTCACGGCAGGGTCTGCAGGTTTAATTTGACTAGTATGTCATTCCCCCTCTCTCCCTTTTCATGGCTAAGCTCTCCTATCAAATACATTTTACAATGCCTGGAAACATTGTCTTTAAAAAGAAAATACTATACTACATTACCTCACTTCATCAAACTTCACAGAGAACAATGAGGGCAAACAGCACCACCAAACTGAATTTAAACTGAATATTCTCTGGTTTAGCTCAGCTAAAAAAAACTGAATCCATCAACACGTTTGCATTTCACTCATGACCGAGCCTGTTTAGAACCGTTAGGCTACAGAAAACGTGATCTTCACTTTGCCCTGTTAACTGATTTAGCCATTTAGATAACACACTAGACTGTCCTGCAGACACTTGTCTCATTTATGGACAGAATAAATATAGGGGAAACCCAATTGATAATTTGCGTATTTTTGACATTTTCTTTTAAATATTTTTCTGGGCTGGTGGAGATTTCTGATACAATTATACGAGAAATACTGCATGGACTCCCAGCAAATGTTTGAGAGCATTAAAATTCAATTCTAAATGTAACATGTTTCCTGTGTTTTATAGTGGAAATGTTTCAGAATTTGTATTCAACATTGCATTTATTGAATAAAATATGCTTCTGGAACCACGCAGCCCTTTTTATAACAATAATGTTGTCATGACTTAAAATCTCAGATGAATGTTATCAGATTTGCATTGCTGCAATAATAAAAGATGTATCAGTAATTCAGCAGAGACTGGACCCAAGAAAGTTTTTTTTCTTACTAAAAGAATGGTTTTAAGTTGCACAGAGTTCAAGAACAATTTCAAGAAGATATAATTAAAGAAGAAATACACAGCTAAATTGAGGCCAATGAACATAGAACTATTATGCACAGGTAGGTTAAAATATATAAATATATATAAATACACACACACACAGTGGATAAAGAAAACTACACAAAAATTAAAATGCCAGATTTTTGTGATGTAAAAAGATTAAACCGATAAATCATGTCAGAACCCTTCCACTTTTAATGTGACCAATAATGTGAACAATTCAATTGAAAAACAAACTGAAATCGAGGTGAAAAAATAAAAACCTTACAATAACTTGGTTGTATAAGTGTGCACACTCTCCTTATAACTGAGGATGTGGCTGTGTTCAGAATTAACCAATCACATTCAAACAACTTAAATAGAAGTCGTCATACACCTTCCATCATTTAAAGTGACTCCGATTAATCACAAATAAAGTTCAGTTGTTCCGGTAGGATTTTTCTGAGATTTTCTTAGTTGCATCTCAGAGCAAAAGTCATGGTCCGCAGAGAGCTTCCAAACCATCAGACAGATATCATTGTTGAAAGATATAAGTCAGGAGAAGGGTACAAAAGAATTTCCAAAGCATTAAATATACCACGGAACACAGTGAAGACAGTCATCAAGTTGAGAAAAAAAGACACAACAGAGACATTACCAAGAAGTGGTAATTGATGAAAATACGAGAATAAAACTTCTCAGGAAGGCTTCCAAGAAGCCTACAGCGAATTACGCGAGCTGCAGGAATTTCTGGCAAGTACTGTCCGTGTGCTACATATGACAACCATTTCCCGTATTCTTCATATGAATGGGCTTTAAAGGTGGGATGGCAAGAAGGAAGCCTTTTCTTACAAAGAAAAACCTCCAAGCCTGGCTGAAGTCTCCCAAAAGCTTGTTGGATAATGTGTTATGGTCTGATGAAACCAAGGTTGAACTTTTCGGCCACAATTCCAAAAGATGTGTTTGGCACAAATACAACACTGCACATCACTCAAAGAACACCATACCCACATCATGAAGCATGGTGGTGGCAGCATCGTGCTTTGGGGCTGTTTTTCTTCAGCTGGAGCCGGGGCCTTGGTAAGGATGGAGGAATTATGAACAGTTTCAAATGCCAGGCAATTTTGGTACAAACCCGTCTGGCTTCCGTTAGAAAGCTGAAGAGGAAGTTCACCTTTTACGATGACGACAACCCAAAGCACATCCAAATCCACAAAAGCATGGCGTCACCAAAAGAAGATTAAGGTTTTGGAATGGCCCAACCAGAACCCAGACCTAAATTCAATTGAACATCTGGGGGGTGATCTTCCTCAAAATATGACAGATTTAGAGCACCTTTGCAAAGAAGAGTGGGCAAATATTGCCACGTCAAAATGTGCCATGCTAATAGACTCCTACCCAAAGAGAACTTAAGGGTGTGCACACTTATGCAACTAGGCTATTGCACGTTTTTATTTTTTCCCCTCAAAGGTTTCTTTTTCAATGGAATTCTTAACAATATAGGTCACATTAAAGGTAGAAAACGTTCTGACATGATTTTTCTGTGTCTCATTGTATTACATAAGTAAACCCTGCCATTTTAACACATTTTTGTGTAGACTTTTTATATCCATTGTATTTATATAAATGTATATAAAAAGCTTTAGTGACCAACAACACCGTCTACATACAAATCATGTGTTTTCCGTAAATTCTAAACATTAGAAAAAGGAATACACAATGGAAATATGCACACGTGCACATGTGTATATATGTGTGTTACAGGATAGGCTTAATATTGGACAAAAATGGGTGCTCGGATAGCTCAAGTGGTAAAGCAGGCGCCCATACTGTATATAGGTTTACTCCCTGACGCAGAAGCCGTGGGTTTGACTCCGACCTGTGGCCCTTTTCCCAGTCATTCCTCTTCTCTCCCGTTTTTAGTCTTCATCTGTCCTATGAAAATACAGGCCTACGATACCCAAAAAAAAGGTATTTGACAATAATGAATAGTATATGTAGGCTACATCTTAAAGCACAGTAAATATAAAAATTAGAAATTGTAGGTAAGTGGATGTTTTAGGGTTATAATACTTTGTTTAAACATTACGGATTGTCACATTTTGTGCTCAACTCATTGCACTTATACAGAGTAACCTTGTTGCAATTGCAATGCAATTTTTTGACAACACAAGAAAAAAAAAAAATAATCTGACAAACGTGAGAATTAGATATTAACCTTTAGTGTTCCCAATATACATTAAGGCAGGTTCAAGTCAATGATGGAAAATTCCTTCACATGTCATAACACACCACAAATCAAGACTTTTTGGATGGGGCTAGCAGAAGAGGAGGAGGATTGGTTACTGACTAATGTAAACCTTGTAATGTGGATACTGTGAGTTCTAAGTATTAAACTATGAAATTACCTTAAATTGAATTGGTTAGACTGTGATTTGTTATATAATTTTTGGACTGTATATATGAAATGTCTTTGAGAGGTTTTTAACCCTTTCTTCATTTGACTTGTTTGCTGTTCCTGTTTGTCTGTTTGAAGTTTTGTTTCCATCCACTGTACCTCAGTGTAGATTTGAGTGGTCATGACATGTTTTGTTATGTAAATTGTTAATTAACATACTGTTAAAAAAAGATCATTACAGCAAAGGCCCTACGGTTTTTTTCTATCAGCAGAATGTTTGCAGTTATTTCGCTAGTGACAAACTCACTAAAAATGATTACCTCACTCTGCAGCCCCTTTATTATGTTTTGAATGAAGTTGCTTCTTTTCAATGCCAGTCACGCTGTGCACATTGTATGGTGTGCAATTATGTTGTGTGTCTGCAACAGTAACATAAGACATTTTCTCTTTATTGTCCATGGGCAGAAGGAGGAGGAGCCGGATGTGGTGCTGGTGAAGATAGAGGAGGTGGAGCCGGTGACGGGCACTCAGAACCAGACATGCCTCAGCATACAAGAGGGTGAGTGGACACGTCCCCTTTTATTTGAAGCAGTGATCACACTAGGTGTTGATTATCACTTCTCTGACATCACCCTGTGGGACCTGCTGACCCTCCCTACAATGTAAAACACATATGCCTGTGTAGATGTCTCTTACCCAGCATGGCCAGTTTTCTAGTCTTAACAAATACTCATTCACATGAAATATTCATTCATCGGAATCATTTATAATGACAAATAAATTATTGTGATAAATGAATATTTAAAAAATAAAATAAAAACGGACCGTCAACCATGAGCGTTGGCGTTGCATAGTTTATCCACCAGAGGGCGTTATACAACATCCCTGTTGGCAACACAGATTTTTTTGTATTGTGTTTTTTTTTTTAAAGACTAGGTTTCATATGTTAAGTTTTTATTTTTCTACATTTTATTTATCAGAACTTATATATATATTTTGATGTTTTTCTGTCTGACAAGAAAACTAATTCTTATCATATTATTTTAGTATTAATATTATTTTAGTAAAACCTCGTGTTAGGGAAATCTGTTTAAGTTTTGTCACGCGTTACGGGATTATTTTCTTTAAAGTATACTGTATATTGGCCGATATATTGGCATATCAGATTTTTTATTAACCAAATATTTGTATCGGTATCGGTCGGGCTCTAATTCACATACACATTAAATACTGGTGGCTGAGGCTGCTATACAGGTGCCGCCTTCTCATCAGATAAACATTCACACACCGATGGTGCAGCCTCCGGCGCATTTATTGCCAGAGGCAGACAGGGGCCAATGATTCTACCCCTAACCGTCCGATTGGTAGACAACTGCTTTACCACTTGAGCCACAGCTTATAGTACGTGTCCATATAGGCATTGTTTCCATGACAGGGATTGACCCGCTTCCCAGTTTATACACTAGTGGGCTAGCCACCGGCAGTTATTTGTTTTACTTTACTGACCACTCAAAAGCCAAAGAAATAGGCTACAGTCTTATACAAGCTTGATGGCTGCATTTGCGCGTTACGTGGGGCTGTCTGTTCCCAGACTTCATTTTTTCTTAAAACATTGTAAGCAAGAAATAGGCTTTGCAGTTTCCGAACCTAAGACTTCACGGTTGGAACCATAAAAAGTTGTAATGTAGGCCGGTTCCAAACCACTAAGAGCCTTATAAACAAGTAAACTTTAAATAAATCCGAAAAGACACTGGGAGCCAGTGCAGGTTAGCTAAGACTGGGGTAACATTCTCTCTCTTTCTTGGTTCAGTTAAAAGACTGGCAGCATAGTTCTGGATTAATTGTAATTTGTCAATTGATTCTTTTGAAAAACTGAAGAGTATGAAAAAAAGAGTATTACAGTAATTAAATCTACTTGAAATAAATGCATGAACAAGTTTTTCTGCTTCTTCTTGGGATAGGAGGCGTACCTTTGCAATGAATGCTGCATTTAATCCAGTCCTGTAGATGCAGAGTCTGACCAGTGTCTCTTTGTACCCAGGGTTGGTGGAATCGAGCACCGATGACTGTAGAGCAGTTCTGCCATTTGATGAAATCCCAGAAACCTCCAACAATTGTTTGTCTGACCTGCAGGAGTCTGGGCGGGGCTTCTCAGAGGTCAGCCATGGGTGTTCTTCGCTGTGGACTAATGGGGGGGGTAGTTATTTTCATGACGACAGCCTCCCAGGGCCGTCCTCACACTGCACCCCCCTCTCATACCTGCCCTCCACACTCATTGGAGCAGAGCCAGGCAGCTCTGGGAGGGGAAGGGCTGTTGAGAATTTATCAGGAAGGGGGTTGGCTGCCGAAAGCTCTAGGGGCTTCAACACCTCTGTGTCCTTTCAGCATCAGCCTCCTGTTATCAATCTGTCTGAGGAGTCTAGCTCCAGCCAGGTTGTGGGTCAGATACAGGGGGCCCAGCAGTTCCTGGACCCAGGACAAAGTGCAGGCCAGGGCAGTCATGGCCACACTGATATTCAGCATAAAACCCCCAAAAAGAAGGGTTGCATCTGTAAGTTCTGCAGTAAAGGGTTCAGCTCAGCAGCAAATTTAGAATCCCACCTTAGGACACACACAGGAGAGAGGCCGTATGGCTGCAGCATTTGTGGCAAAAAATTCTCACAGTTCTGGAACCTGAAGATCCACAGGAACATCCACACCGGGGAGAGGCCGTACCAGTGCTCGCTTTGCCCCGAGAGGTTCTCTGACCCTAGCAACCTGAAAAAACACCAAAAGAGACACCACCCACAAATGTAGGCATGCAGTCAGGGGCATCTTAGACCTCTTTGCCACTGGAAAAATATAAACATTTAACATCTTGCTTTTGAATCAGCCTTCACTCCCAGGAGAGATGACTCTGCAGCTGGTGCTGTTTTTCTCAGCTCCAGGTCCAATTGGCAGTAATGGAAACAGGACACTCTGGTAGATACGCCTTATTTACACCGATGCTGTGATAAGCGTCTGCTCCATCGGTAACTTTGTCCATCCATCCCCAAGCAGTGCTTGAACATCAAACTAGTCAACACCAAGTTTGAAAGAGAGACTAAATAGATAAATACATTGTGACAATTTCACTGGCCATGCTGCATTCTACTGTTTACTAACCTATGTTGTAGGAGTAGTGAATCCCTTTTAGTGTGTGGCCAAAGTTTTTGGCAAAGCATTCTTTGGGCTGTTTGGAGAAGCAAAAGGTACTGTGGACGGGGTCAGAAGCAAAACATATTTTAGCAATAAAAAAAACCAACTAAAAAAATAATAATATCACACGCATGTGATCTGATTGCAGGTGATCAGGGAGGGCGAGTGGAGGATTTTTGGTTGGAGTGCAAAGCACTCTTTTTTTTAAGATTTTGAGCGTCGCTTTAACTCCAGCTCCATCCTGCTCCCGTTTTGCTCTGGTACCGCAAATTATGCCAGAATTTTGTCTGTCTTTTGGTGAACTCGACAATGGAATTTATAAAGTAAGATGTGAATTTGTGTGTTCACATTCTAAAGATAAAAAAACAGCAAATAAGACATTCCAGACAGTGTGGTAAGATGAAACACTGCTTGGAGATATGTTCAGTCAGTAATATTGTTAGCATTTTTTTAATCGTATTGTAATCATGTTCTTCCAGTGGAAATGCATTCAGTTTGTCTTAATATAGGACCTCTGATGCATACTTCTTTGTTTTGTCTACAAGAATAATTCTCTTGAGGAATGTCAGTTTAAAGTTTTACTGTTATGAAGCATAAAGATATTGTTAATGTAACTAGCCTTTCTATTGTGTCACAATTTGGTAATATCCTTCTCAATGTCCACAGTTTGCAATGTAATTCATTAAAACTTTATTAAAAGTCAACATACGAATTTGTGTTTTTATTATAAATCATACATTACAAAATTGTGGCACAATTTAATAAAATTGACAAAAGGACAAAAACATGACATTGTTCTAATTCATAATAACCATATGTACAGATTAACTTAAAAGTCTATACGTATGCCTCCATGTAGAGTTAGATTTCACCAAATTACTGGAGCACACTGTTTTTTGTTTGTTTTAAGTGTTTGTGTTTTTAACAGAATTACATTTTGAACTATCTGCACTGGCTCGTTCAGTGGTCACCAACCTTAAGCCAGTATTGTGGGTTGTAATGTTAACCACCAGCTAGGCTTAAATAAGGGTAAATAAATAAAGTACAACATATTAATGCATTTATGCTACATGGTATTTTCACATGCAGATTTTTAAGATTGACCAGTGCCTGACATGGGCCAGTACTGAGTACTGGCACTTCTGATTTTTTTCCACATGAGTACCCTTACTAATTGTTAACAGTATTATAAGTAGGTTAATATTTATTCAAAATAGCCCATAAATCATGATTTTTTTGGGGAAAACCTATGCAATTCTATGCAAAATCAGACATTCAGAACCCCCATATGGTCTGAATGGAATGAACCCTTGTAACCTAACCACATTTTCTGCGACGATTCAACTTTGAGATTGGCAGTTGAATCAAGCTCCATACATCAAATAGTCGGGGTCCCTGCAAGATAGAGATATGAATATAAAGACTTGTGCAATGACCATCTCATGGATTTGATGAATTAGGAACTTGTTGGCACCTTTTTTTGCTCCAATTTAAGCACGGAGATGTCTGTTATACGTTTTCTGTTAATGTTGCATGGATTTATGGAGTAGTGTCACTCTGTGGAAGAGAACATGGTATCTATTTTATCATTTCTTAAAACTTCTGTTTTTTCACATGTCCATTGTCCATCCAGTCATGTAACCTGATGGGATTTAAGTCAATAACACCTGCACCACTCTCCCGCTAAAGCTCCCCGCTCTTCTTCCTCCCCAGTCTGCGGCACCTCAGCCAACGCCGGTGATATCGGAAGAGCCTAGCAGTATTGTAGCAGTCCAGCTGAGAGTACCAGACACCAACACACCCGCCAACCCAAAAACACAACAGCAGCAGAGATCCAGCAACAACAATCCTCTCAGCTCTGAATATTCTCTGTTTGAACTTGAGACATTCTTCACCCGTTGGGCCCCTGATAGGGACTCGGCCGGCAGTGGCCCTTCGTGTCCTTTTACCACTGATAACCCAGCACAGAGTGACCAGGATGATGTTATTATTGAAGGGCAGAGTTTCTCCTCAGTTCAGATGCCGCCATCTGAGTCACAAGGTAAGATATTGTCTCCTTTCCTTTGTAGAAGATTAATGTTTCAGTTTTTGTGCTTCTTGTTTTTGTTATGCAGAAATGATCATGTCAGGCAGGCATTGGTTACTGTTACAACAACAAAGACATGACTAAAGATAATATAAGTCTGGATTTTGAAGGGCTAGAAACTCACCACATCCACACAACGACTCCAATAACACAGACCGCATTTGTAGTTTGCAAAATGCGAAGTGCACCCTACTGACTTTTTGAAGATGCCCTGATAAGACAAGCATTGCTCAAACAAATTGCTTGCTTGCACAGAACTGAGACGCTTTGGAAAAGGGCAGGCACTTAAAAAAAAAAAAGTATATCACGCCTGCAAAGGAGGGTTCAGGTTTTGAGGTTGGTTGCTATCGTCCTAGGATATCAGTCAGAATGCATGAGCTGAGCCACAAAGAAGTTTTGTCCATTTGTCCAGTTTTATTTAATAAAACTGTATTAGGAAAATTATGTATAACAGAAGAGACACAAGTGGGTCAGAGAATCTAGGAAGAAACAAATAGAAGTCAGAACTTAAGTTAATATAATCACATGTTCATAAAGTAACTAGATAAATAATGTTATCAAGAAATAAGGTACAAAGTAAAACTCATCTTACCAGCTGCCGCCTATGTGAAGTTGTGGAAAAGACCGACTCAGAAGGAGTGCAGTGTTTAAATAAGGAGTGACCAGATAAACTTAATTAGGTAATTAAGGTGGAAGCAAAAATCAATCCGTGGTGAAGACGGGAGGAAAGGAAGTGAGGTACAGTAAGTGACGTTGGTGTGGAAATCAAGTGTCGTCCCATGATGAGAAGGTTGGGGGTGACTGGATCAACATCTGCAATATCTGAAGACAAATAGCCAAGTTTTTTTTAATTAAGGATGCTTTCAATTGCAATTAACACTGTTTTCAGAACCTCTTCAGTACCATTTGTGCACCAATGGTTGTACACTCTTTACCGAGCATACTTCCCGCTCTCAGATGCAACCAAAGTGGGGTGCGTGTGTTTCCTCCTCTGAAGTTGGTTCCTTGATCACATAGGATCTCGTTGGTTTTTCCTCTCTGAGAAGTGAATCGTTGGTTGGCCATGAGGAAGGAATCTGTGTTCATTTAAATGAGGATGGTAAGGTGTACACATTGGGTTGTAAGGCATTTACAACCCAAGTCTTTCTGATCGAGTGTGGTGCAACCTGCCATCATAATCCTGAATGATCATTTTTGTCATATTGCTAGTGGGATCAAGTAAAATTGGAGGGATTTACTCCAAATCCAGTTCATCGTTTTGTCATGATTGACCTCTAACATGAATTAGTCCAGTGGTACTGCACAGTTCTGAGGATAAACATAGTAAACGACTATGTGGTAGAAGTTGTTTCTGGGCTTGGAGGCAAGCTAGGTCCGCACAAAAACTGTCCATCTGTGCTTGTTGGAGGATTTTCTGTCCTGCATTCAGGTAGTCTGTTGCAGAAGGATTTCCAGTAGTCCGATTAGTGAGAGATTTGGCAGTGACATCCAGAAGCTCTTGGAAAGTCTTGAAACGATTAGCAATAGTGTTGCTAATGAAGTAAGACTTCTTCAACTCCATCTGATCACTAGATTCATCAGGTTCAGCATATTGAAGTGTGGGCCAAGTATGTGGAGGTCCATACAACAATAGTGGGCCGTTATTCCATCTGTTTGGACAGAGGCTATCTGACAAAGATATTCCTAACATCGTCTGTAGGGCTATTGGCGGAGTCAACATATCTCCAGTCCTGACTGCTTGGGAGATTTTAAGTCTCTGATACTCTTGCTCCTACAAATACTTTGAAGCGGCATAACTGAAGCCAGTGGATTACAGTGGTAGAATCAGTCCATGATGTTGTGTCTCCGATTGGTATGGTCAGTTCTTTTCTGATAAGGTCCACAGACGTCAAAACCTCCATCTTGGTTCATATCTCGCCAGAGGAATCAAAAAAGGGGCTTGTCTTGAGGCAGGAGATGGATTTGGTGAAACATGCTTTTAATGTTACCACTTACTGCTATTGCAGTGTTAATGTAGAGCATCAAGTTTCCAAAGTTTTTCAATATATTAGTGCAATTTATCTGCACTACCATATTGACAGAAGTCAAAAAATACACTACCATTTCAATATGGTATTGCAATTCATCTGCAGGCCTCTCCGGGGAACCATCACCTTATCGTGGTGGAGAGGTTTGTGTGTCCTTATGAACCTGAGGGCTGTGTTGTCTGGAGCTGTGTGCTCCTGGTAGGGTCTCCCATGGCAAAGTGGTCTCAGGTGAGGGGCCAGACAAAGAATGGTTCAAAAACCCCATGAAAGACTGAGGAAGAGAGGGAGTGACCCTGCCAGGAGGAGGCCCGGGGCCCCCGCCTGGAGCCGGGCCCAGACGGCGGGCTCGTCAGCGAGCGCCTGGTGGCCGGGTTTGCCACGGAGCCCGGTCGGGCACAGGCCGAAGAAGCTACGTGGCCCCCCCTATCTCCATCCCATGGGCTCACCCTCTGTGGGAGGAACCGCTGGGGTCGGGTGCGCTGCCATATGGGTGGCGGTGAAGGTCAGGGGCCTCGACGGACCAGACCCGTGCGGCAGAGGCTCGCTCTGGGGACGTGGAACGTCACCTCTCTGTGGGGAAAGGAGCCGGAACTTGTGCGGGAGGTGGAGCGCTACCAGTTAGATCTTGTGGGGCTAACCTCTACGGATAGGGGTTGGACTCTGTCCTACTCCGGAGTTGCCCAGGGTGTGAGGCGCTGGGCAGGTGTGGGGATACTCACAAGCCCCC